>NC_047515.1:29735177-29976046 GCF_902827115.2 Pseudochaenichthys georgianus
TGAGAGCCAAGAGCAGAGCTACTTTGGCTGACAAGAACTTCAGGGGGACCTGATCTAAAGGTTCAAATGGAGCTTTACTCAGTGCACGTAACACTAAGCCAAAAACCCATTGAGGCGCTAAAGCGCGTGACACAGGTCTGAGTCTCTGTGCTCCCCGTAGAAAACGTTTTGTCAGAGGGTGACTAAACACCGTGCTGACACCAAACCTACGTGGCAAGATGAAATGGCAGCAGCATATGTTTTTACCGTGCTATAAGCCAATTCCTGTCCAGCAACAGCTGGAGGAACGACAGCACGAGGCAGGGGGGCCAACGGGGTCCAGGCTTCTCCCTGCACACCACACGGAGCGCTGTCCATTTGGCTGTGTAGGATGTGTGTTCAGCAGCTGCGCTGATCGAACACCTCCCTGGCGATTTATGTAGGCCGCCGCTGCTTTGTTGTCTGTTTGAATCAACACATGTTGATTGTACAGCAACGGGACGAAGTGCTGGAGCACTTTCCATACGGAGAGTAATTCCAGCACGTTTATATGGAGAGACATGTGACCCAGCCACTGTCCCCCCACTGCCTGCGACATGCACGTTCCTCAGCCTGCGAGAGATGCGTCTGTGAACACTGCGGTGTGTGACGTCACTCTGCTCAGGGGCACCCCCACTGACGTGGAGATTTTTCCAGTAGGTCAAATCCAAAACCACGGAAGGAGGAATGTACACAATGCGTCTCCTCTGACGCACGGGGTCGATGCACAGGCGAATAAACCACCTGGAGTCTCCTCACTATGAAGGAGACCCAGGGGGATCACCACGTGACCAGCTGATATCATGTCTAACAGCTGCATCACGGAGAGGGGTGTCACCGCCCCGCGGGGTGTGACGCGCCGGAGGAGAGCTGTCACTTTCTCCGCTCTCCGCTGTGAGAGTCGCGCTCTCATGCGGGCTGAGTTCAATTCCACTCCCAGTTAAAAAGATAACCTGGGAGGGACGAGGACAGCTCTTCTTCCAGTTGATAATGAAACCCAGGTTTGACAGATGAGATACTAGCTGTATCGTCTGTAAGCCGCTTCCTCCCTCCCTGGAGCGAGCCAGCCACAGCCGGTCGTCCAGGTAAAATAACACTCTCATCCCCATTCTGAGTAGCTGCTCCCACCGGCTCCACCCACTTTGAAAAAGTGCGTGGAGCCAGGAATGAGAAACACAGGAAATTCTGTGTTTCGGGATGATGGTTACGTGGAGGACTTCATCCTTCAGGACTATGGATGTGCACCTCCCTGGTGAACACACTCCAGCACCTGTTTGATCGTCAGCATGGGAAAAGGCCATTCCCTTGTTGGACACTGACAGATCGAGGATGGGTCTCATTCCCCCCGCCCCGTCTCATTCGGGACCAGAAAATACCGGGAGTAAGAAACCCTGATTTTCTTCCCCATGAGGAACCCTGGAAAAAAGCTTCCTTTTAACCAGAGTTCCTGCCGCTCTGCACGGAGCGCGAGACACTGTTCCCGGGATGACAGGACTTCCTGTATCCCGTAGAACTGCGGGGGGGAGAGGCGAATTGCAGAGACTACTCTCTGCCCATCCGTCTGCTCATCCATCTGTCCATCAGACACACGCGCCGCCACCCTGAGTACCATCCAGTACTCTGATAGCGCCAGGTGTACATTCTCTGGATGTTCTGTGGTTGGTGGCAAACCACGCCAGAGATCTCCACACGCTGCATTTCACACAGGCTCTCATTATGTCGCCTTTTAGGAGAAGACTCATAAACTGCGCATTCACGCTCAACATCACTAAGGGATGAGCGGAGGTGTGTGCAGTGCTGTCCACCCGAGGTGTAAAAATGGCCCTCCGTGGGCTTATTACGACCGTGGGTAGGAGGTACGTCTGAGACAGAGGAAAAATCCGTGCTGCCCAAAAAGTTTAAAGGTAGACGGATTGAATAGTACGCCCTGCTGTTTTATTAACCGATAAGTTAAAAAACCCAGCCGGCTTAGGCAGCGAGCCATGCTGCCAAGTAACCAATAGGCTATTGGCAGCCGGCTTAACCGGGGAGCCTTGCTGCATATTATATTCCATCTGTGCATTGAACACGCGCGCCGCCACTCAGCGCGCCAATCTGCTCTGGATGTGCTGTGGTTGTCATGGTGACGAGCCACGCCAGAGCCCTCCAGACGCTGCACCTCACACAGGCTCTCATTATGTCCACTGTAACACATTTTCCTGTCAAACAACAGTAAAGCGCCGGCAGTCTCTTCACAGACGCCTGCACTTCACTGCCATACAACAGTACTCATACTGTGAAATTATCTTACAGCCTTTCTCATTAACAGTAAAATACCGGCAGCAGAGACGCCAGCAATACACTGAAATTATACAGTATTCATACTGTTGAACAATTTCAGCTTATTACTGTACACAATTTAATAATTCACAGAAACATTCTGGTTATAGGGGGCTGCCAGTAGATTAGTGCCGAAATTCAGCTGAAAAATAACAGTAATTGCTTACAGTGTTAAACCGGACACCGAGGTGCGTTCACGCTCAACACCCCTAAGGGATGAGCGGAGCTGTGTGCAGTGCTGTCCTCACTGTAATAATGGCACTCGTGGGCTCATTACCGTGTGTAGGAGGTAGGTTTGGGACAGAGGAGAAAAACTGAGCTGCCTAAAAACCAATAGGTTTTAAAGACAGCCTATTTATGCAGCGAGCCATGCTGCCTATAACCGACAGGTTAGGGGCAGCCGGCTTACCCGGTGGGCCTTGCTGCTTATTATTATTCATCTGTCCATTGAACACACACATCGCCATTCTGAGTAATATTCTGAGAGCGCGCGACATGCTCTGGATGTGCTGTGGTTGTCATGGTGACGAGCCACGTCAGAGCCCTCGCCGCCGTTGCCCGTGAAGCAACCCAAGAGGGGGCCGGACCGAAAAGCTGCGAGGGGCCCTCCACACGCTGCATCTCACACCAGCTCTCATCCTGTCTCTGTTTAGGAGAAGGCTCGTAAACTGGACATTGAGGCGCGTTCACGCTCAAACCCGCTGAGGGAATGAGCGGAGGTGTGTGCAGTGCTATTCACACAGTGCGTAATAACAGCCCTGGGCTCATTACGGTGTGTAGTAGGCACATCTGGGACAGAGGAAAAAAAACGTGCTGCCTGCTAACCGACAGGTTAGGAGCATCAGGTTTAAACGTCAAGCCTTGCTGTCTAATAACCGCCGGGTTAAATACAGCTGGCTTGCGCCACGAGCCCTGCTGCCTGCTGACTGACAGGTTACAGCCGGCTCTTGCACCTCCACACGCTGTATTGCACAGCGGCTCTCATCATGTCGCCGTTTAGGAGAAGGCTCGTAAACCGGACATTGAGGCGCGTTCACGCTCAAACCCGCTTGAGGAATGAACGGTGTGTGGAGGCCTATCTGCGACATAGGAAACAAGTCCGTGCCGTCTAATCAACCGCCAGGTTTTAAAGACAGCCGGTTTGTGCCGCGAGCCCTGTTGCCTAATAACCCACAGGCTATGAGGCAACCGCTTATGTCATCCGGAGGAGAGCTCTCCTGAACCGGGGGAACGGGGAGATCTCCTTAGGCGGCTGCCTTTCCGATGATCTCCGGGAGTTCCTGGAGAATACCGCCTATACGGCAGAGCCTAGATGGCGGATAGTGTCAGTCCGGCGGCCGAACCCACAGGCCCGGCCGCCGGGCTGACACCGGGCCCCGCCCGGCAGCCGAACCTATAGGCTCGGCCGCCGGGCTGACACCGGGCCCCGCCCGGCAGCCGAACCTATAGGCTCGGCCGCCGGGCTGACACCGGGCCCCGCCCGGCAGCCGAACCTATAGGCTCGGCCGCCGGGCTGACACCGGGCCCCGCCCGGCAGCCGAACCTATAGGCGCGGCCGCCGGGCTGACACCGGGCCCCGCCCGGCAGCCGAGCCTATAGGCTCGGCCGCCGGGCTGACACCGGGCCCTGCCCCGCCCGGCAGCCGAACCTATAGGCTCGGCCGCCGGGCTGACACCGGGCCCTGCCCCGCCCGGCAGCCGAACCTATAGGCTCGGCCGCCGGGCTGACACCGGGCCCTGCCCGGCAGCCGAACCCACAGGCTCGGCTGCCGGGCTGACACCGGGCCCCGCCCTGTCTCCCCCGTCCGGAGGAGAGGGAGGATGGGGCCGGGGAAACCACATAGTGATCCGTGAAGGGAGGGGAAGGAGTCGCCTGACTGCTGCCCGCCACTCGGATCCAATAATCAAGGGCTTGGCCAATCATCCCTGGCCGCAGCCGCGAGAGCGTTCGCTCTCTGCTGTCTGTGGGCCAGAGGAAGACGGACACAATAGAGGCTTCTCAATACTCAAATTTCCCCTCCTCGACTCCCCTCCTCGACTCCCCTCCTCGAGACTTAGACCCGCCCACAGGAGATGCGAGCGGAGGACCGAGGAGGGGAACCGAGGAGAGAGGAGGGGAAGCAGCAGACGTTTAAAGAAATGAGAACTCCTCTCCTCTGAGCGGTCATATTAAAGCGACGTCCGTTCATTATGACGTGGCAACAGCTGCATCAGCTGTCGAGTGTTTTGTCATATTTTATAATCTCTGTTAGATCAGCTGAACATTGTTCCCCCACATATTTTATTTGAATTCATTGAGAGTGCGGTATAATGAGACAATAACAGGCTACAGATGCGGACACACACACACAAATATATTTATATAAATATATACAATTTAAAGTATGAGAGCACTCTCATAATAACGTAACACAATCAGAGACTGGATATACCCCCCCCCCCCCCCTCTCTCTCTGGTCGCTGAAATGGGGAATTGAAATTACGGGCCAAAAGTTGTATTTGCAAGTATTAAAAGTAAGGACATCAAACCAACTGAGACCCGTCTGTCCGCGGCATCTGCGCACTGTACAACACACACCTACACACTGTACAACACACACACCTACACACTGTACAACACACGCACCTACACACTGTACAACACACGCACCTACACACTGTACAACACACACCTACATACTGTACCACACACACCTACAGCTGCTAAAGCATAATCAGGCTACAGCCGTTGTGTATTTTATTATGTGAAGCACTAAATGGTTTTAGAAAAATATGGACTCTTTGTAGATATCTACTAAACTAAAGCAAATAAAGAGAGTAGGCCTGTTATACTGAGTGATATATATTTTACACACTGCTCTGCTTTCTGCAGGACCTCACAGCTGTTCTCACTGTAAACATCGCGTTGCGATGAGAGCAGGTTCTCAAATAATATCCAGGGGATGCATGCAGAGCTGTCATTGGCTGAGATAAGTCCGGCCGTGCGTCACGCCTCCACCGTTCCCGGAAATGCATCCGCGGAGGAGCCGTGGAGGAACCATCAGTGTATCCTCGGTTATAGCTCCTCCAGAGAGCCTCCTCGATGCTCGATCCTCGGTCCTCGGTGTGCATTTAGAGAAATGAGACGTCCTTCAAAATGGCGCGCTGAAATTCATTTCCGGGTCACTACCGGAGGACCGAGGAGTCGAGGAGTCGAGGAGGGGAAATTTGAGTATTGAGAAGCCTCTAATGAGTGCGCGACACCTGGGGATTGAGAGCCGCGTTTGCTTGCTCCAATCCCCGGCAGGACTCACCTGTATCGTCTGTGTAAAGCCGCTTCCTCCCTGGAGCGAACCAGCCACAGCCGGTCGTAATTCATATGTCGGCTAACCCCGAGCCCCGCCCTCTCTCCCCTGTCCGGAGGAGAGGGAGAACGGGGCCAGGGGGAAATGTTTGCTTTCTAGTAAACAGCTCTGAAAAGAGCTTTTGCCTGTACAGTGCTTCTGCAACGGAGTGCTGAAGAAAAATGGGAGCAGTTGGACGGGCCATCTTCCTATTTATACGGAAGTGAGGCCGGAGGTGGGGCCCAGGTGGGCGTGGATTAAATCTGTCAGTGCTGCACACGTGCAGTGGGATTACCCAATAGCGATAGCCTTAGAGGGCGAAGCCTCATACGAAATAGAAGCTCTAAATGGACAAGGACCCAGCTACATTGCTGACTCTCTAATGAACTACACACCTGCCAGAACACTGCGATCATCAGATGCAGGTCTATTAGAGGTCACCAGAAAGAGTCATAAGAAGATCGGTGATGCAGCCTTTGTAAACTACGCCCCAAAACTGTGGAACATGTTACCCAACAATATTAGGGAAGCCAATACATTAGGCATTTTTAAAAGGCTTAATCTCTTTACCAAAGCATTTTACTGATTTTACACTATTATACTGCACTATTCTCTGTGATTGACATTGCACTATTTCTCTATGTTTTATTCCCCATGTTTTTATTTTTAATTATTTTATCCCACTTTATGCTTTGCTCTTGCTGCTTGTTTTACACTGATTTGATGTCTTATTTTTTACTGATGTAAAGCACATTGAACTGCAATCCCCTGTATGAAAGGTGCTATACAAATAAAGTTATTATTATTATTATTATTATTATATTTATAGCCTATCCTAGCGCATTTCTACAACTCAAAGACACTTGCACGCTTACACATGTCCTGCAATACACATGCTGGCAGCTGCCCAGCTACTCACTGTTTGTAAAAGTTAATACATAGTATAAATAGCATTTCAATAATGTACTTTCTATACCCTGCTTCATAAACAATACTGACACCCCTGTGCTCCTCCGAGTCTGGGGGTCCAGGGATGTGAGGACAGCGCGAGGACACAGACAGGGAGGCTGCTTCACTTCATAAAGGAAATGGTGGTCAATATTAACAACACAGGAGCTAAAACGCTTAATAACCTTCATTACGTGTTAGAGAAAGAACATAAGAAAGTTTGACAAAGATGAGGCTGTTAAACGGGCAGCGGATCCGCTGTGTGTAGAAAGAGAGAGAGACGCTGAGCTGCACCGTGCAGCGATCAGCTGATACGGAGCATAGAGAGAGAGCTGCGGTCCGCGGGGCTCGGCCTCGCCTCCTGTCCTCACAACTCTTATTAATCCCGGGACCGGACAATTGTTATGTGTTCCTACTCGGAACCGAGTTTTGCTTCCCAACCCTGCCACTGTGCTACACTTCCCGCCCTGCCCCCGTCTAACTGTACAGAAAGCGGCGAGATGCATTTCCTTATGAATCGACAAGCAGAACCGAAACTAACATTTCTAAACGAACAATGGCGGACACGGACAATTTGCGAATGAGTTCTGCCTTTTGTAAACTGAATTTATCAATCATTTGTCAATAAATCGGGGCGAAAAACGTCACTTGTCCGCCGGACAAGTCAATTGAAAGATCGACTTGTCCGATATTGTAAATAACACGTCCCGGACGGTGGGACGTGTACTTTTTCGCACACTGATATATATATTTATAAAGGGAGACATTCATATTTTCAGCATATATACAATGGCCTCATTCCGTTTATTAATAGTTTACAGTCCTTTTCTTCCAACATCGTGCAACAACCGTTGGAAAGTTCAATAACTTAGTGTGATAAAAAGTATAACTCCAAAAACACCTCAGTTGTCAGCAATGTGTGCATTTTCATGTGTTTTTAAAAGCTCAGTTATTGACTTCTTTCTACAGGTGTACATGTGCAAATTGCGCCACGATGGCTTCTGAACGGAGAATGTGTGCTGCATGGAGATACCACAGGTAACATTTTTGATAGCTTCACTAAGTTGTCTGCTTAGAGAATACATTTTTCACATGTCATTCAACATATGTTTATCACACTAGGTGTCAAGACGGATGCAGGAACTTGAGGACTCTGTAACCTGTGTGGTGGACCATCCTGGATTGGAGCCTGTGTGCCTAAATGTGTTCTCCCTGCAGAATGCATTGAATATTTACAGAGCTGAACATGGTGGACTACAGTTGAGGCAAATAGAGCAGTGAGTGGTTTGTTTGTTTGTTTGTTTGTTTGTTTGTTTTGACTGAAATTGTAAAACGAATGCTAATATTGTTCATGGAAATAAATACTGGTGTATATGGCTTTATGCAATCTTTCATTGTACATGTACTATTATATTATATACTACACAGCAATGGCATAACACACCCATGTGTACGACAACAAAAGTCCACACACAACCTTATGCTTTTGAAATCAGAATATTCTTTACCCATCCAAACATGAATATTGTTGTCAACTCGGAACTTTATTGTCAAAATCAACGGTTCTTTGAACCCATAAAAAAAAACTAAATGTACTTGTATTTTGTATAAATGACACTAAATATTTTTTTCTATGATTTCAGGCGTCACAGGTATCTAGCCTACAGAAGCTTTGTGAGCTGGTGCTGGGGCTTCCTTGGACGCAGGATCAGAGTGGTGATTCCGGCCTGCGTTGTCCTCAGGATACGCAGGGAGTTTCCTGATCCGCGAAATGTCTATGTTGGGTTCAGACAGCAGCCAAATTGAACCGTGTAGCATACCCGGCGATGACCTCCTCCCTGTCAGGTCGCTCATAATGGTGCAGGGTCCACAAAGACTTGGTCGAAGATGAGGTCCATCAAGTTGGCCACGTAGCCTGTGCAATGTTAAAAAAAGCACAACAAAAAATGTGGTTTAGATTAGTATATGCATGTAAAAAACTGAAAGTTCTTTCTAATTTGTTTATTTTATATTTGTAAATAGTTGTATAATAAATATTTTAAACACTTACGGAATGTGGGGTCAGTCTTTACTGGTTTTGCTCTGCATTCTCCCTTCCTGGCCTTTGGGAACTGCAGTTTATACAGAGGGTTTCCAGTGGATGTAGTGGCTTGTGCACGCTCAGCGTTTTCATTGTAGTGCAGGGCTGCCAGGTACAGTCTTTCATTTCCTCCATGATAAAAAAAAATGTAAATAATAGCAAAGGATGTACAAATTGTCACTAATTAGTAAGTATGTGAGGTGCTGGCCTGTAAAGAAGAAAACATAGTTAGAACAAAATCATCTCAATTTAGTATTCAGGATGAGAAAATACTATTTGGATAAATATAGTCTGAAATCCCAAAAGATGGGGGCTAAAACTCTCTATTTAGCAAAGCTCTTTGCTTAGCCTTTTTCAATCTGAGTTAGTTTTGAACCGTAACGTGCATGCTGTGTTTCTGACTCAATACAGATGATATGTTGGAGAGGGGCTGAGCTCAGTAGACTGACTGTAATGAGTGCTAGCCACTAATTAGCCTGTTGCTAGAGGTAAGGCCTCATCAACAACAACAGACCAACGGGGCTTTAGCTCCGTTTTACTCGTGGTGTCCCCCCCCCCTCGCATCCATACACACAGTGTTGTATCCTAACACACCCCCATTTATATTCATGTGCGCAAACAAGTAAACACACAAAAGCTTTTACATATAACGCTGCAAAAAACGGCATGTCTCATTAGCGTAGCGTAGCTTAGCTTACAGATCGATGATATCTGATCGTTCTTACAGACTACAATCACAAAAGCTTTTACATATAACGCTGGAAAAAACGGCACTTACCTACAGAAGATTACGTTTGTTATTATAACTTACTCAATATGATTTTAGAGGATACAAAATACTAATAAATAGGAGAATAAATACTTGTGTTATCGGCTAGGGCGTGGCTTTACAGCCTTCACACAGATCGCCTTTACGGCAGTATGTTAGCAAATGCCTGATTATTAAAATAAAAGACAAAGCAAAGACTGCGGAGGGTACAAAATAAAATAAAATGTTACAAAAACATATAAACACCTAACCGATTACTATTTGGGTTTGAGGTGACATTGATACGGCGAAGCTACATGCTACATATACAAGCTAGAGATAGCTTTATCAGGAAAAACACCGCTAAATAAAAACGTATAGCTTCAAAATTGGATGTGTCCTCACTGGCCTGGTCCCGGATGGTTGGTATTGATCCCGGGTTTAGCATTAGTTTGGAGGCATATCCGTGTTGGACTTGAGACAAGTTCATAACATGTCCGTTGTAAAATGTTTGGAACACACCAACAGAAATCTGCCGGGGGCTTCTGGCACATGTCCCTTGAAAATGAAGTCTAGCCACAGATTATTTTCTTTTTCCACTGATGGCATTGCATGCAGTCCCCTGTCCCGAGTCTTGCAGCCAACAACAGCACAACGTTTAACTGGCTTAGACATCCTGGCAAGAGCAGGCAAAAACACAGATGTGACTGGGGTTGATTATTTAGCCTGCCGATAGCCGAAATGCGAATGAGAGGTTTGGCAATGCACGTGGCCGTGGCTCATTCCCCTGATAGGTGGAGAGTTGACCAATAAGCGGAGCACCTCTTTGTGAGAAAAGTGTTGAAATCTGGATCCGTTTTTTTCAGATCCGTTGCAGCCCCTTTTTTAGAGATTTGGCTAAGGAGGAAAATAGAGAGGGTTGTGTTTTCTGACACTTGGTGAGTTCCCTGGAACACCGGGGACACATATACATGTATACAAGACGTATAAAGGTGCATTTTGCATGATAGGTCCCCTTTAAGTTGTTTCCTGTCTGAAGATTTACGATGCTTGACTATGGCAGATTGACATTTTTCAGAGTCAGATTTCTTATGATTTTTCTCTGTGTGCCCTGAATACAGACGTCCCTGGTCAACAAAAGCTTTCTTTGGTTGGAGGGACAAAATAAAGAACAAAACTGAGTGATATGCCCTCAATCATTTGATGGATAAAGACATCAGCTCCCTGCCTTTACAAAACACACACACACACACACACACACACACACACACACACACACACACACACACACACACACACACACACACACACACACACACACACACCACACACACACACACACACACACACACACACACACACACACACACACACACACACACACACACACACACACACACACACACACACACACACACACACACACACACACACACACACACACACACACACACACACACACACACACACACACACACACACACACACACACACACACACACACACACACACACACACACACACACACACACACACAATTATGCCTTGATAAGAAATGTTAAAAGGGCTACATACTGATTTGTAATCTCCTCTATACAAGTTTGAATTCAAACAACTGTTCATGTGTGTGTTTGTCTGCAACTTGTTCTGCTACAATGACTTCCCCGGGAATCCAAAAACTTTCATCTCGTCATCTTTTTTTTAAAAATAAAGGCTTTAAACTTCATAAAGCTTCAACCCCACAAGCCAAGGCATTACATGTTGCATATTCAAAGTACAGATGTAGCGCTTTGTTTCAGACGCCTACCCGTGCGGGTCCGTGATCGGCATGGGGTGGGCCCCTGCTGAAAAGGAAAACCCCCCCGCAGGACTTGAAACGCCCCCTTTATAAATACATTTAATTATAATGAAACCAGCTGCAATGGATCATGGATCCACCAGCGGGAGCCGTGAAAAGCTGCCACACTGAAACTCATGTGAAATAAACAGCTGATCTACAGGTATCTGATATAGCGGATATTTGTTAAGATCCATATATGTCACGGATAGGATCATATTCTGTGCTAAGTAAGAGACATGTAATCATTTACTAAACATCACCATGTTTTTATTTAACAAAATAATGTTTAATTCACGTTGGCGTAAGTACAAAACCATCGCTATGTTTTTAGATCAGGAAATGCATCCAGGGTCAAACAAACGATGTTCGATCGTCATCCTCGCATTCATTTAATGTATCATATGTTCGCGAGTTGAAATGAATGCACTACATGTAATCCACGTGAGTTTACAACAACAACAATAATCGCTTTGTTTTTATATCACATCTGACCGGAGGAAAATGCAGCGGCTCTCACTACCGATCACCCTAATCGCACGGGCAAACAATAATATGTACAGTGTTAATAGTTTTGTGTATTATCAGTGTCTAATATTACTGCTATAATAATCACACATTGAGTTGTTGAAATCAGACCGTCGGTTTTTTTAAACGCTCTGAATGAAACGGCAGCTCTCAGGTGATCAGCTGTGTGTTTACACAATAAAATATGCATAGTAATGTAATACCTTCCAACACACATTGTAAGAACAGTTCTGTTTCATATGAGTGTTGAGAGCTGTATCCACAAATCTACTAATTTTGCCCTCAGTGCACCAGATTGATGCATTTAACTTCAATTTAAATAAAAACATCTTCTGTTGTAACAACAATAACATTATAAATAGTAACATAGCAATTGCACATTTACTGTAGCTTTGAGTGTTACTGGCCTGAGATTTTTTTATTACATGAATGAAGGTGACTGAGGCTTTTTAATATAGACTTTTCAGTGTCCCACATTTTGCACAGAACTGTCCCACATTAGGAAAACAGATTGTCTGAGACAACTTGGCACTAAGAGTACTAATATGTCTACCATTTCTGTTATGAGTTTAATATCTGCATGTTCTCTTTTGGTTTGATTAGGACACATCCTGGGGATTTCAGAATGTTACTGGATTTTGATTTATTGTATCGGCTTCATGTCGCAATATATTCCCGAAGTCTGAAATGCAAAAATGTTCCACATTAGGGCAATTCACCCTACATGTAATCATTTTGTTTATTTTTAACGAAATAAATGTGGTTTAATCCATCATGAAATTAATATAGGCTATTTACTTAGTACATATCTGACATTAACGATTAACACACTGTTCATACTGCTCACAGGCTGATATATAGTGTATTCATACCCCTCACTGTTTATTCATCATTCAATTCATTATATATTTTATTCTGTAGATTGTGAACATTACTTTTCACTTTACTGCTTGTTGCACCTGGTTAGAAGCTAAACTGCATTTCGTTGTCTCAGTAGGCCTACCTGTAATCTGTGCAATAACAATAAAGTTGAATCTAATCTTGAGCAGGAACTAATGTAGGCTAATATGTAGTTAATTGTTTACTGTACAGTAGTATTGTTTAACTTGAAGGTGCCTGATGTGAACATTTCCAGAATGTATTGTCTTCACTTTTTAAATGCCTCTGTGATGTGCTGCAGACCATATACCGTTCACCAGCCCAACCCCCCATGTGTCCTATGTTGTGGACCCTTTGTTTAAAACTAATTGGCCATCGGAATGTGTGTCACATTCCACAGCTCTCCCCCCACCCCCTCCGCACACAGAGAGACACAGGGAGATCACTCTTCTGAAATGAGAATATATGTGTGTAAGAGTGAAAATATGCTGCATTTTGAATGTCCGATAGTCCACCATTTCCACCGGAAATATCAAACATTTAATACAAGTGAAAAACAATGAACAAGACTTAACGTATTCATCATAATTAATTATATTTATTTCGTTTGGATGTAGGATTTTTGACTTTGTTTAGAGCAGTGATCTTCTACTATATGAACATTTTGGACCCAAAATCACAAAAAAAAAAAAACGTAAAAACAGATTTTGAAAATGTTTTATTTTTCATAACACAAACATACACAACGAAACCATTTAAAAGCTGGAAATATATACATGGGATGTTACTATGATAATGTGAAAGTTTGATTGAGGTAGCATGGGATTTCATTCTGATAAGGCAAAAGTGTTATTATAAATATAATACAAATATATATATATATATATATATATATATATATACACATTATGTACAACAATCTGTTTTATCTGTCTTTATCTGTGCCACGCTTCAAAGCGGTTTCTGTCAACTACGACACAGAGGGCAACATCACAGATTCCTCCTCCTCCATGTCAAAAAACAAGCTTAAAGCTTGACTCACGTTCAGAGTTCTCTTCATCATAGTTGAGTCTTCAAAACTCTAAATCTATCTAACTATATCTAAATTCTCAATGTTTGTCTGTCACTTTACTTCAATCGCAGTCTCCCCGCAGCCTCTCTTCGTCTCCCGCCGCCTGTCTTCGTATATCTTCGTCTCTCTCCATTTCCCGCCGTCTCTCTTCGGTTCCCGCCGTCCCTCTTCGTCTCTTTTCGTCTCGTTTCGTATCACTCCGTTTAACTGATTACCTCACCCCCTCCCTGGTAAATACATCCTGTTGAGCAGAATCTACAGTTTCCAGTATTTTCCGTTTCGTAAAATGATAAAATACGGCGAAGATAATAAAATATGTGCTTCCATTATTCATACTTCTGAAATATATCTGTATTAACTTTATATCATCGTATCTCCGTGTTTACTGGGTCTTTTTGCATGAAACAAAGACTGGGATATAGTTTCAAGCCAGTACTTTCGACAGAAATACACATATACATCCTGTTGAGCAGGATCTACAGTTTCCAGTATTTTCCGTTTCGTAAAATGATAAAATACGGCGAAGATAATAAAATATGTGCTTCCATTATTCATACTTCTGAAATATATCTGTATTAACTTTATATCATCGTATCTCCGTGTTTACTGGGTCTTTTTGCATGAAACAAAGACTGGGATATAGTTTCAAGCCAGTACTTTCGACAGAAATACACGGCAATGTTGTCCGGACTGTTGTTTTTATGCGGCACCGGCTTGAACAGGTCATGTGATCTGATCACGCCGGCGTGACGGTCGACTCCAAAGGGTTAATATTAAATACATATAAGTATTTTTACAACTTGTATTTAGAAATACTCTGTTGTAATTATTGATGCATACATGTGTTCATCCATTTAATGTGGCATCTGCTATAATGGGGTTAATGTATGATATTACTTAATAATACAATACATTATAATATATGATATGATAATTACATTTTAGTTTTATTCATTTCTTATTTCATAGTTTCTCATTATTATTATTTTTATCGCTCATCTTATTTTTGATTTTATTAATCTGTGTGAATCTGTGCTGTCCTGTTTTTCACTCTCACCCTGTTGCTGTTTGAACTACTGAATTTCACCACGGGATTAATAAAGGTCCATCTTATCTTATCTTAATGTATAAGTTGATTTACTTCAATCTACTGTACAATATTACAAGAAATATACTGCATAAAGCAAACTATATACTTTATTTGATCTAAAATATTGTTGTTTCTACAACGCCCATTGTGTATTTTGTGAATGAAGCGCCATCTCATGGTTACATCCTGTAATTGAACAAATGGGGAAATTGGGCAACGCCCTCGAGCAATTTGGCAACACCCCCAGCCACTGGCATCCGCTGGGCTTTTGACTGGGACACACCCATTTGAGTCTGATCTGGAGTGCTACATCTGTATGAGATTCAATAATAGTTATGCATGTTCATCCATGCAAGCATGTATGTCTATGCACGCTTAGGATCATTAGATTTAAAATAATCGAGTTAAGGCAAATACAAAAATATAGCATAATTTCATATATGCCTGATGGTACTGTTGGGCCACATTGGTGTAACTCATCACTTCTCTGTGGGTTCATTATTTACATTTACATGGTCCCTAAAACACTGAATAAATGCCTTTACCCTAGTCCTCATTATGTGTACACTGCAAAAACTGCAGATCTAACCAAGTGTAATAATCTTATATTTAGATTCTAAATCTAGTTTGTCTTGATTTGAGTTTAAATAGCTCATCTAGTGCTTTCTATGGAAGATTTTTTGACTTAATTCAAGTAAATGTTACTTGCCTTGTCTTGATAAGCAACGTAGTCTTTATTTTAGTTATGTTTAACTAGATACAAGGGACCTGTCTATAAAACATCCACTGCAAGGCTAAAAAGCCATATTTTAAGCACTGGTAGGCAAGAAAAAAAAAAGAAGAATTTCAAGCATCAGCTCTGTGGTTAACATAAGTTATTTTCCCAGCTGGTAAAGACAGTAAAAGACACAATTCAAACAAGAATTAACATCTCTTTTAATGATAATCACAAAATGAACTGATAATCATCATAACACACTCTCCTAAAGGATATGGACCAGAATAACTAATGATATGCATGACATTGACTCTTGAGGTAGGTGTGCAATACTCTGTTACTGCCCTGGAACTGGTAACAAGGTGGGGGTCCCTGAGCAGTGAGGACACTGTTGGGAGGGACTGCCAGCTACTCAGTACCCCCTCCCTCTTCCTTCAAGGAACGTCTCTTTCCCCTGTTATCTGGTCTCTTATTATCTATGGCAGTGATTCTCAAATTGGGGTACGCGGACCCCTAGGGGTACGTTGGAGTACTGCAGGGGGTACGTGAGATTTATTGTTATGTTAACGGAAAAAAACAGTGTGGGTTTTATATTAACAGAGTTACACATATTTCAAAACGTGAAGTGTAATAACTGCAGTGGCCTTCCTGTCACTGAGAATAACAAAGATCCTCAGTGAAGCATAGGCCCATGTTTCTCACTATATTGTAAGTACAACTTATTAAAAAGATCAGTTCAATGCAACTAATGTCGTCTTAGTGTTATTGCATGATGTTAAAATTGGTTTGCCATGAATTTAGTGATGGATTGTAAACATTTGAAATGTAGCATTTAAGTGTTTCTCAGTTACAAGGTTGTTGTTTTAATAAATCAGACACCGATGGTGCAGCACTGTGCTGTACCTCTATAGCAGGGGTTCTCAAAGTGCGGCCCGCGGGCCAATGGCAGCCCTCGGAAATGTTTCTGGCGGCCCGCGATAGTTAATGTGACACGCTGAAATGCATGCGTTATATTTTAGTCCTCCATGGTTTGTATCTAGTAAGAATTAGAATGGAATTTAAGAATGGTAAAACTGAGCCCCCTGGGTTGTCATTCCTAAATTATGAATGACAGCTTGTGGAAAGTTTGCTAGACTACTGGTTGCATGGCAACTAGGCATCTCGCGAGTTGCGGTTAAGCGGAAAATCTGTTGTAAGTTATCAGAATCAGAAACGGGAGTTAGCTAGCGATTCTAGCTAGTCACTGTCTGTAGATAACCCAACTTTGTGTCCTCTGCAAGTTCTTAATGTATACTGTATGTATAATTGGTTAGTACAATAAAGAAAGGATTTGTTTTGGAATTATTTTGTGTTCCGTTTTTTCTTGGGCGGCCCTCAATCCAATATTGGGTACCTAAATTGGCCCTCACTCATCAAAACGTTGAGAACCCCTGCTCTATAGGCATTTCTTCCCTAACAAATTGTTTTTGTGCTGATCAGGGGGTACATGGCTGAATTTATTTTTCAAAGGGGGTACATTATTGAAAAAAGTTTGAGAATCACTGATCTATGGCATAAGCAATACGGGACAAAGAACAATATCTTAATTTCTGAGGTTGTGGTGCTTTTCATTTATCACACCAAACTTTTTCAAATAATCCATGCCACATTACACATTTAAACATGAACAGCTTAACACACCAAGTATGGCTGAGCGATATGGATAACAAAAACAAATATCACAATATCTTTGACTTGAATTTTCACACACTTCATCAGATGTGGACGACTATAACGATTGCTCTCAGTGGTGTGTGCGAATCATAGGTGCGAATTTGGCGCTTTCTGCATTATTTAATTATGCGAAGAACCGCCCCTACTCTGCTTCTCATTGGCCCTGAAAGAAGAAAAACCTGGAATGTGCATCCATGTGGTGTTTGTCATCACTCATAAAGTCGGAAAATTAGTGACTTTATTTACCATGTGTTTGTCAGAAGCTGGATCAATGACAATATCCACTAAAAGATGTAAACAACGAATGCCAGTACTATATTATTTACATCGAGAGATCCTCCTGAGTCCTCAGTGGATGGCTGTTTGTGTCAAAATGATGGCAAACGAGGAATTTCCTATTTCACGAGGATCACCTGAACGCACCACAAGCCAAAGTCCGCAGCGCCAGCGGAATGTAACACGTTGTTCAGTTCACCTTCACCAGAGAGGCAGGACAGCGACCAAGAAGTGCAGTGCAGGTAACGTTAGTAACTGAACGTAGGAATAAAAGTCCATAGGCGTATGTAACATATTAGTGTTTTGAATTTATTAAGTAGTAGTACATTCATTGGTTAACTGTTAGCTGAATTAGCTAAGATAGCTAGCTAACTACGAAGCACGTGTTGCTAGCTAACCTTAACCTCACTAACGGGGTATGTAAAAATTAAGCTAGCTAACGTTAACTACTCTCAGATAAATAAACTGTCTGTAAGGAATACAAAATTAGCCGAAGTTAATATCATACGTTTTGTTTTGGTATTCAGTAATTGTATCTGTTAAAAGCTAGCAGTTAGTTACATTAAAGGAATGGTCCACTCATTAGATAATTATTCCAAACTTCAGTATTTAGTGAAACATTATGTTTAAATCATACCCTGAAGAAATCTGCGATATTCCCCGGTAAATAATGATTTTATAGCTGTTTTTTATCAAAACCTGTATATTCCGTCTGGCCGCCGCCATTTTTGCCATTTTCAGTAGTCACGTGATGGTCGTGACGTCATCCATGCGTTCACTTTGTCAACACACGGAAACATGGCGGGGTATTTGAGTTCGGACTCGTCAGCAGAGGAAGAAGTTTTGACCAATGTGAAGAGATTGGATGGAGGAATTCAACCATACATATCAGTATGACAATACGACACCCTCTGTCCTTAGACCCTCACATCGTACAAGGAAAAACTTCTGGAGAAAACACACAGTTTAAATGGAACATGGGAGAAACCTCAGGAAGAGCAACAGAGGAGGGATCCCTCTCCCAGGACAGACAGACGTGCAATAGATGCCGTGTGTAAATTGAAAAGATAATACATTTGCAACATAGGTAGTCCAAATGTTTGGAAATGCATGTGTGTATAATAGGAAGATGATATAAGATACTATATGTATGCATGTAGTACCACCCTTGCTAGCGATTCCCTCTCTAGTTTAGCATACTCAGCTTCGTTGTCCCTGGCCATAGAATCATGATTTTATGGGGCCGGAAAAAACTGGGGGGAAATACACACTAGCCGGTACTACGCTATATGGAAAGGCCACCAAAAACTGTCCTGGCCTGGACGCTAAAGGACGTTAAAACGGGGCTAGCCGCTGCAATGGAAATGCGCTATAACATACCTTATTCTTACTCCGAGCACTACTTCTGCTCCTCCGTCGCTTCACACTTGCAGAGGGCGATTTCTCAACTGGCCGAACTGGTGTCCTGGTCGGTGATGACACCAGAAAGACCGATGGTACTGCATCTCCATTAAGTAATGGTTGTTCCATAAATCCCATGTTATGTTTTATCATACTCTCAGAGTAGTCGTCCGGAAATTTGAAATGTTCGCTGCATACATGAGCCTGTAAATCTTTCGGTTCGGGCCGGCCACATTTCGCTAGCCACTGCCTCCGAATGTACTTCTTACGCTTACCTTTTGGCAACAGATGGAACCGAGCATTCCGTGGATTGTTCCTATCAGAATTGTGGCAATATTTCGCGATACAGTGAGGCATATTTGAAGAGAGAAACTACAGTAAATAACATGGAGATCAACGTGTCTTCGAAAACCAAACGCATGGTTTACGTCACGTCCGGAAAATGGCGGCGCCCACAGTGTTGATGTTATTTCGGTATATAATCAGTTTAAAATCACTGATAATGTCATCGGATTAAAAAAAAAAAAAAAAGACTGGCAGAGACTGGTCTGTTTTATCGGATGATAATTATTTAAAAATGAGTGTCATGAGCATACCATTCCTTTAAAAACGCAAAGGGTGGTGGTAGACTAGCTAACGTCGACCTAGCTAGTTCATAGTGAATCACAGCAATTTTACAATTTAGTGTCTGATGCCTTTAATGTGATTCTTTTTTGGGGTTGACTTTTAAAATGACAGTGGCCGTCTTTTCCTGTAAATTACAGAATGCTTCTTCATGGTGAGATGGATAGATTTGATGACACAACTGTGTCACTCTTAAAAGGTAAATCTCTTGTTAATTATTTAGACATCTAACATCTGTTTGCTGTGTTCTCTGTATCAAACCTCTATTGATTTTTACACTCAGGTTTTGGACGAGATGGGACGAATTCTAGAGGCAGGCAACAAGAACTTCACTGACCAGATCAAAGCCAGATGGTAAAGCTTTTGCGAAAATGCGCTGTTCTTTGGAGTGTGGAACAAGTCGTTGAAGCCACCAATGGGTCTGGATAAATGTAAGCATAATGTATAGATAACACTGATGTTTTATAGGTTGGGGGTGACCATTTAATGGCCGCATGGGACAGGACAGGATCTCCTTTTTGATGACTGAATTATGGCAAAATGGTAGTTATAAAGTAGTAGTGGTCACTAGAGGGTTTAAACACTACTACCTTATGTCATGTAGTGACCCTTATTGTTTTGCTTTCCCTTGTGCAACTGACAACTGACAAGTGCTTTTTATATCCCCTGCAGTGAAAGTGTCAGGGATATTATAAATTCACCCCGACCGCTGCCCCCCCACTATCCAGCCAAACTTTCAGTTTGCTGATCCAATAACTGCAATCGTTTTTATTTCACTCTTTCATTTCGCTGTGCACATTCAATATCCCTAGGAGAACCGTTTGACTTTGGTGATCCCACGCTCTCTGTCTTATTCAGGCCAATTTTGGAAAAAAGTGTAGCACCAGTTTATGTACAATTTCCCAAGGTGACATTAAAACATTAAAATTCATGTCGCTTCAGGGATACACGCATACACTGTCGTTCACCAACAGCATAGTTTTTCCATGATTAGCTTATACTCCCTTGGGCTCTGCACAGAAATATTTTTTTGCTTTTGTGCTTACTTTTCAGTTACACAACACTTAATGTCCAAAAACAAGCACAATGCATTTGATCATGTATCCATATTGTTTTTCAGCTGGACAAGCGATTGCTTTGATGAAGGCACTTCCCTCAATGTTTCCTTCCCCAACTGCCGCACCCAAAAAGCTTGGGTCAGCAAGTGAGGCACTATTCCATGTTCTTGAGGTGAGTCTGAGTCAGTATCAGTTAAACTCAAATAAAACTTGATATGCCCTGAGGTTGAATTTGTTTCTACTTTTTGTCTCTACTTTGTTGCTCTCAGCCATCTGAGGACCCCAATACGTTTCTCCAGAAACGGCCCATCACCAGTCCAGTCATCCTAGACTCTACTAACCTCCTCCTGGCTATTGGCAAAATCCCACTGATGACCCTACCTAGGGAAATGATGCACGAGGCTCCACTCATCCTGATGGGGTGTTTTTACACCTTCCACCTCACCTACCCCAAATGTGTTGCTACTCTCCTATCCGTCATCCAGACTGAGGTACTGAAGGACAGTATTCACGAGCGTGACCTTACTCATTCATACAAAAAAGCAATGGCTGAATGGGCAGAATTCACAAAAAAGTAGAGAACTTGAATTCTGTGTCCAATGTTTGTCAGTTCTATGAGGATGTATATATGTTGAAGAGCTTTGTTCATTTAATAAATGATCCTGTTTGTTATGGACTGACTTAATAAAAACGTGTTTTTTGAAAGAATTGTCATCACTTATTTTAAGAGCATGTGTTCTAATTTAGCTCCCTAAAATCAAGAATTTCATTACGTGTAACTTGTTATCGCTTTTATCCAAAGCGACTTACATACTCAATACTGTGGGCAATCCCCAAAGGAGCAATTTGGGGTGAAGTGTCTTCAGGGACACAACGACATGCTGACTGCAGTGGGGTTTGAACCTATGCTCCCCTGACCCTAACACCAACGCATTACCCACTGCGCCACACGCCTCCCTAAATCTCATTTTAAGTAATTTGATGCTAAAAGTACCCTAGTTTTGAGTGATAATAGGCTTCTTTTGCATTAAATAGGCTTAACTAGATTGCTTGAAATTAGTCTTTTTAATCTTATTTCAAGATTGTATGTGCTATAATGATAGTCGGACAGCCTGACTTGTTTTAAGACATCTTATCAAGTGAAATTTGCTTACTTCACTGGCAGTCAAATGTGCTTGTTTTAAGTGCAAGCATGCTTATATCTAGAACGTTTGGCCTTAAATTTGACAGGGCGTTTTTGCATTTTTGTATAATGATTCAACTGTAGAAATATCAAATTACAACATCAGCATTATCTTTCTAAACATTCTAAACACAGATTTCCTTGATAAGAAAAACTAATTATTTCATGAAACAAAAAAAGGTTGATTCGGTTCATGTCAACCTAGTGGTGCGGAGCAAAACAATGATGAAAATAAAAAGCAAATGTCAAGAAATCCGGCAAAACATTTATATAACATAGAATCATCTGTGGGTAGATGTTTTGTTTTCTCTTCTGCCCCGTTGCACTGCAAGTGAGTGTTTGTGTGTAAATGATGCAATGATAATTGAAATCTGAAGATAAATAAGCGTAGTTGGACGGTAGAGAGATGGGAGTCATGGAGGAAGAATAAAAGGAGGGAGACAGTGACAGAGGTGGGGTACATAGTGTAATGGGAGGGCAGGGTGAGTGATAGATGATAGAAGATAGGTACAGTAGGAAGGAGGCAGGAGGGATGTGGGTGGGATGCAGGGAAGATGGAGGAATGATAGAAGGATGGTGGGAGTATAGAGAGAAGAAGCAGGGAGGGGGGAACAACAGTGGGAAGGATGGAGGAGGAACAGTATGTCATGGATTGTTTTATTCTCATCCAGAGGCCAGTGAGAGGAGGCAGACACCTGCTGATTATTCTGTTGTATTATCTAACACTAAAGAGAGAAAATATGTTTGTTTGTGTATTGGCAGTGTTAGATAAGAGCTTCTGTTGATAAAGCAAACATTTACACTCTGGTTATTCCCTTGGCTCCTCTTCCTTTTCGCCTTTCAAGTTGTCTCTCCTAATTTGTCTTCCCCCCCACTGACTGTTTCTTCTCCTGTATTCCTCTTCAAGCTGTCCCCTGCTAACCTACCCGGTCTTCCTCTCCTTCAAGTGTTAGCTTTCTCTCTCATCCCTTCCTCTCCATTCTTCCTTTCCCCTTCCCTTTCATCTCCCCCTTTCTGCAGAATTCTAAATCGGATATTCTCATGGTACGTGTCCAAACTGCGACAAAGAAATACATTTAAAAAATCATTCTTAAAATCTGTCCAGTCACCATATGTTAAATAAGCAAGCTCTAACAATGCATGGAACTGAACACACACATTTTTGAGAGGGCAGAAAAGCGGATAGAACTCCTACACATGAAGTGCATCAATGCTTCTCCCTACTACTGCGTGTACAGCGCTTTCTGTACCTGTGACTACTGCATTGCATGTTGATGCTCCCTTGAGGCAGGCAGTCTCAGACGAAGTCACAACATTAACATTCATGGAATGTGTGGAAGTGCTTGTGTGTGGAGAAAGCAAGGATGTTACAAATGTACCTGTATACTCCTAGTTAAATATGTATGTTGGCACTCACTGTACATCCCACACATGAAGAAATTAGATTCTTACCCGAGAGTCCCTGTGGGGAAAAGGAAAAACTTCTAATATCTTTTCATGAATATGAGAAAATGGGTTTGCTGTTGCATGAGTAAAGGCATGAACTGAGTAACTTACCTATGTCTCTTGACACATTGATTAAATATTTAGTCTTATATACTGTATGAAAAACTTTGACAAAGATGTTTGTGGGACAGTTCAGTATAGGGTATTTTCTTTTTACATCCCTGAAGCAGTTAATTATTTCTCATGAGACAACATCACCAGTACACAATTTATATTCAGTCTCTGCTTTAATTGTTGAAGTTTATACTGTGGAATGTGTGTGAAACTGAGAGTGACTTGTCATTTCAACATACTAATAAATGACAATCACCAAGTTCATAAAGATTTCAACGGTATGACATGATATATAATAAATCTGAATATATGTTTATAGTTACATTTAGACTGACTTGCGTTTTATTCAACTATCATTTGTACATTTTAAACATCCTCCAACTGGCTGATAATAATTCCATTGATGATACTTTTGTGCAAATAGGTTTTTGTCAGTGCTTATGCAATAATTAAAGAGCATTTAATAATAAGAACAATGATTATCAGTGACATGTAGTGTAACCATATGCATTAGGGGTGTAACGGTATACGTACCCGTACCAAAATTATTCGGTACGGGCCCTTCGGTTTGGTACACGTGTGTACCGAAGTGTACCGAACGAATATAACGTTAAACGTAAAAAATTGAGAACGTGAACAACTTCTTGGAAGTAATCTCAGGTGCTGCGTCGCAGCATTCAGAGTAATTTGCTCACATTGGGTTCAACCATGGATGTATAATAAGAACTGGATACAGCGTGGGAGGCGGGGCCTCATTCATTCCTATGAGAGTTGCTCAATGGCGCATGATAACAAAATGGCCCAACTTTTGAGAGAGCGAAACGTCAGATTACCCGGCATGCCTGAGAAGTACCCGTATGTGCACTCATAGAGCATGCGCAACTTTAACCACGCCGCCCAAAAGGCTCGTTCACATTAAGCACGTGAATTTGCGTACACGTAACAGCACCGCGTGTTCATGACAGCATGGTACTGGATTTATATTAACGAGGCGGCAGTTAGCAGCTAGCGGCTAGCTAGTAAATTATGCTAAATTACACATCAATCGTTATGTACTTTTATATTATGCTGACATCAGGATCTAGTGATATCCAAGCAACAGAGCTTCATTTAGCATGATACTTGTGTGGGTTGTACATGAAACCACTTGGTAATATATAAAAATGTGTTGAAGCCTGTTATGATCAATTGTGAGTTAAAACTTTATCTAAAAAGTAAAGCTGATGATGGATTACTGTGGTGGAGTTAAAATAACAATAGCCTATTTCTTTTTTAAATGTGATGGAGTAAAAGGATAGTAACTGTGATTATTCATGTTAAGTAGCCCACAAGTAACTAAAACAATTGCAAGTGCAATAAGAAGCTACAGGAACGTTAATCTACGTCGGTAATATTAACATTTACGGTACAAGATTTACATCATACAGCCCATGTAGTATAATATTTTACAAATGATGAATTACAGCAAACATGTGCAATATATCCATTATTACAGCTCCGTGGGCTGGCAGTAAGGCGATATGGTCCGTTGTTATTGTGCATCCATGGGTAAAGAGAAACTCATGTACTATAGGGGTTTCACCAACTAATCGACTAGTCGACTACCTTTACCACTAGTCGGCGCTGTAGGCCCTAGTCAACTAGTCGTGAACAAAATGGAGGTAAATGAGGTGCTGCAAAATGCTCCAAAAAACGTCCGACATTCATATGTATGGCAGTACTTCAACGAAGATGTAACCAACTCCACAGTGAAGTGTCAGTTGTGTACAGCTGTACTGAAGTACAACAAAAATACATCTGCTATGCGCAACCATCTAAAAATGAAACACCCGCTGCCGACAGCTAGCACTAGCAGTAATGCTAGCACCAGTGAGCAACGGACCGCCGTCAGCACTGGACAGAGACAGACCAGCATTATTGATTTTTCCAAGCGCCCCGTTACGGACAAAAGAAGACAGCAGATAACAGACTTGCTTATCAACTTTGTCGTCACTGATGTTCGACCACTTTCTGCCCTTTCCGGAGAAGGCTTCAGGGACATTATGACGTTTTTCGAGCCAGGCTATAAGATCCTGTCACATGCTACACTTTGGAGCAACATCATGCTTCAGTACAACACTGAAAGCGAGGATTGCCAATGAGATGAAAGATAAAAGTGTCTCACTTACCACTGATCTGTGGATATCTTGCACCATGGATCCATACATCACCATAACTGCCCACTACATCACAGACATATGGGAGTTAAAATCCAGAGTTCTGCGAACCACTATCATGCCAGAGAGACACACCGCTGTGAATATAGCCCGGAGGCTCAAAGAAACAATTGAGAAGTGGGACTTAGTTGTGTTTTACACTATTCATGCGAGCAGTTTCCCCACCACCTTGGATGCGCCGGACACACCATTCAACTAGCAATAAAAGCAGGGTTGCACTTACCAGAAATCGCCAAGACCACAGATGCTGCCATGCGTGTTGTCAGTAATTTTCGTCACTCCTCAGTAGCAGTTTGTGCTTTGAAGAAACGTCAAGAACAGCTTGGAGTAAAAGTAAACAAACTCCAAAACGACCCGCTGGAATTCAACGTTCACTATGCTCGAGCAACTGTATGAGCAGAGACTCCCGGTGCAGGCCGTCCTTGCGGATGAGACCGTGACAAAAGTTGGCATCCGAAGATCCCTCGCCATGAGAGCGTGCCAGTGGGAACTGGTGGAACAGCTGATCCCGGTGCTCAGGCCTCTAGCAAAGGCGACAACTATCATGTGCGGAGAAAATCACGATGGGCTGTCCTTCATCTACCCCGTCCTACTGAACATGGCTAACAACACGCTAAGTGCAAATGAGTCCGATCTGGCGGCTATTTGTTCCTTCAAAATACCGTGAGGAAAAAGCTCATAACCCGCTTCAAGCTGTTGTCTCGCCTGCTGGCAGAATCCATCCCGATCACGGCATGCATGCTAGATCCACGATTTAAGCATCTGAAGTTCCTTCCAGACGATGTCAGAGAGGAAGCCCAGGCGCGCCTGACTCAATTAGTGCGTGAAGACGGAGAGGTGGAACAGCCGGGAGCTACAGGTAAATAGAGTTGAACTAGCGATAATTGTTTCACAAAAAAGTCCTACTTAAACCGGCCAAATTGTAAAACAATGTGTTTGTCATTAATGTGGTTCATTTTTGCTGTAGGTGAAGAGGAGATCGCAGACAACGTTAGTGGAGCTGGCGGAAGCAAGTTGCAAAAAGGCGAGACTGGAGAGTGACTTTGAACAGTGTGTTTGGAGCTCATTTCGAGAGCAGCAGCAAGAAAAAAATGGGTCAACAGTGATGCTGATGATGAGCTACGGGATTACTGCCAGCGGACACCGCATATCTCCACTATGGATAACCCACTGGAGTGGTGGGCAGAAAACGTGCACCGATTCCCCCGTTTAGCCAAGCTTTCGAGGAGCTACCTGGCTATTCCAGCCACAAGCACCACGAGTGAGAGGGTTTTTTCCCTGGCAGGCAATACTGTCACCCGACAGCGGTCAAGCCTCCTTCCCTCACATGTCGAGGCGTTGGTGTTCCTCAACGCAAACCAAACATCTGGAAAGGTGGACGTTATCGTGGAGGACAGCGAGTAAAGTGTTGCGCACTGGATTTACGTGGCATTACGAGTTTACGAGTTTTTTGCTGTAGATTTTGGTGAGTCCAGTTACTGTTTGTTATTTACTCAGCCATGTAACACAAATTAAAATGCAGTGTTTAATGTAACGGTATGAGTTCCAATATAAAATACAGTTTTACACCTCTCTTTGTGTGTCTTTATTATGACGTAACGACTAGTCGACTGCTATTTTGAAAAATGTGTCGACTACGTGCCGGTGTTACCGTTTAACTGGTTACACCGGGGAAGTCGTTACGTTAACGGTAGGAATGGGGCGTGTACTTTGAGGAGCCATTGTCGAATAGCCAGGAAATATACATTTCGATCGCTTCTTTTGTTGTTTACATTTATCTTTTGGTATATTTGGCTCCATAGGAACACTTTGATGCACATTCAGTATCAGTGTGTGAGGTTGTGGTTGCGATGCCGATATCCGGACGCGTACAGCGAGGACTACAAAATGACAATGAGGTGACTGGGGATGTCTGTTCAACACATTGCAAACGTGAATAAATCA
Organism: Pseudochaenichthys georgianus; assembly: GCF_902827115.2. Taxonomy (NCBI): domain Eukaryota; kingdom Metazoa; phylum Chordata; class Actinopteri; order Perciformes; family Channichthyidae; genus Pseudochaenichthys; species Pseudochaenichthys georgianus. The sequence goes on from NC_047515.1 coordinate 29,762,712, forward strand.
TTTCAAATATGTATTTGTCTCCGACTGTCATTTGTACATCGTTGTTAATGTGATGTTTAGTAGCTTTGATAGCTGTCCATACCTCCAGACAGCCTAAAAGTAAGACACAAGTTGTTTACTCACAGCCCGAATGCAGCATCGAGATCCCTGGCCAGCTGTGATCCTCTCGATTAACTTGTGACAGGACTTCTGTAGCTATTCTCCAGCGAGAAAGGTTTTTATTAAATACCTCCATCCCTCTCGTCACAACACGACTCTACACTGTGCAGAAAAAAACAACATAAATGAAAATAACCTTGCTGGATAGTTTAGAATGAAACAAACAAACTATCTTCCATGGCTGATACTGATGTCACAGTGACGGGTAAACTACATACTAGTCTAGCGGGGGGGTACACTTTGAATTCATATAATGAAATTGTTATTTTATATATGTATATATATATATATATACATGCTATATATATTTATATTTATTTCTATCCTACATTGTCTAGGCTATATAAACTGGCGGAAGTGTCACAAAGTTCTTGGTTTGTGATTATAGAGAGAGAGAGAGAGAGATAGCGACAGAGAGATAGAGAGCGAAAGAGACATAGATCGAGATACTGCAGAGATAGACATAGAGAAAGACGTGTGTGTGTGTGTGTGTGTGTGTGTGTGTGTGTGTGTGTGTGTGTGTGTGTGTGTGTGTGTGTGTGTGTGTGTGTGTGTGTGTGTGTGTGTGTGTGTGTGTGTGTGTGTGTGTGTGTGTGTGTGTGTGTGTGTGTGAGAATAGCTGTAGGGCTAACCAAGAGGGGATGGATTCAGGAGTTGTTAAACAACTGATGGATTTTATGATCCACGATATTTATGCTGATGGCTTGGAAAAAAGAAAATTGTTGACAATTATCCTTTATTATCTTGTATGAATATATCTGGTATATTGCTCATTTTTCATAAAAGAAAAACATTTATTTGAGTTTTATCTATCTCTATCTGTCTCGCTATCTATCTCTGTCGCTATTTCTCTCTCTTTATAATCACAAACCAAGAAAGTTGTGACACTTCCGCCAGTTTATATAGCCTAGACAATGTAGGATAGAAATAAATAGAAATATAATATATATATATAGCATGTATATATATATATAAATATATATGTATATACATATATAAAATAACAATTTCATTATATGGATTCAACGTGTGCCCCCCCCGCTAGACTAGTCTGTGGTTTACCCGTCACTGTGACATCAGTATCAGCCATGGAAGATAGTTTGTTTGTTTCATTCTAAACTATCCAGCAAGGTTATTTTCATTTATGTTGTTTTTTTCTGCACAGTGTAGAGTCGTGTTGTGACGAGAGGGATGGAGGTATTTAATAAAAATCTTGCTCGCTGGAGAATAGCTACAGAAGTCCTGTCACAAATTAATCGAGAGGATCACAGCTGGCCACGGATCTCGATGCTGCATTCGGGCTGTGAGTAAACAACTTGTGTCTTACTTTTAGGCTGTCTGGAGGTATGGACAGCTATCAAAGCTACTAAACATCACATTAACAACGATGTACAAATGACAGTCGGAGACAAATACATATTTGAAATTATTTATTCACGTTTGCAATGTTTTGAACAGACATCCCCAGTCACCTCATTGTCATTTTGTAGTCCTCGCTGTACGCGTCCGGATATCGGCATCGCAACCACAACCTCACACACTGATACTGAATGTGCATCAAAGTGTTCCTATGGAGCCAAATATACCAAAAGATAAATGTAAACAACAAAAGAAGCGATCGAAATGTGTATCTCCTCAAAGTACACGCCCCATTCCTACCGTTAACGTAACGTAACGACTTCCCCGGTGTAACCAGTTAAACGGTAACACCGGGCAGCGCAGTGGATTAGATGCGCGTTCATAATGCAGAGGGAAATAACTCAGAATAACGTTATTAGCACATTTTTACGAATGTTTTTAATAAGGGCTATACAAATGTTCATACTGGGTAGTTTATTTATTTAAAAAAAAATTATCCAACAAGTTACAGACCACTCTTTCCCAATGTAAGTCAATGGGAAAAAGTGTTTCCGGGCCCAGCAACCTAAAGGAAGTGTAGTACCGCCGTTTGACCACAACGAATATTCTCCGGCGCACTTCCTGGGGGCTTGGGTTCAACGCGTCATAGAGCGAGCAAGTAATTTCATTGGACGAGAGGCATTCTATGAGAGCTGGTCAGAGGGATGCGTTCAAATGTAGTCAGTAATTTGAGGAACTGTCGAAATGGCGAACGCAGATAAAGTTGAGCTCGAAAATACTCCAGCATCATTGAAGTCTCCGGTTTGGTAACATTTTGGTTTCACAGTTACGTACAAGGATGACGGACAAAGACAGGTGGACCGAACCAAAGCTGTTTGTCGGCATTGTTCAACTAAAAAATTGGTTATGCGGCTGGCAATACATCAAACTTGCACACCCATTTGAAAAGGCATCACCCGAACGTGAATATCACCGGTGCCAAAAGAAAAAAGACTGAAGCGCAAACCCAACCCCCACTAGCATTTAAGCCTCCACCACTCGCAAAAAGTTCAGCCCGAGCCAAAGCTATTACACACGCCAAATATCCTTATGTTGCCATGTTAGCAAAGTGCTACCTGGCTGTATCTGCTACCTCTGTCCCTAGCGAGAGGGTGTTCTCCACAGCAGGAGACATTGTTAGTGCCAGCTGATCTGCCCTTTCGGCAAGCAATGTGGACAAGTTAATTTTTATTTAAAAAAAAAAATGAAAATGACAAGCAAGTCATTATGTCAAACTTGCTGCTTAGGTACTAGTACAGTACAGTTCAAATACAGATTATTTCAGTTCATCGAAATGCTGCACCTTAATGTTTATGTTATTATAATTTGTATTTATTTGAGTGAATACATTATTCACAGTTTAATAATAATAATAAAAAAATATATATATGTTGTGTTTTGTGATAATTTTTTCTGCTGTAGGCCTACCAAAAACGTACCGAACCGAACCGTGACCTAAAAACCGAGGTACGTACCGAACCGAAATGTTTGTGAACCGTTACACCCCTAATCAGTGTTGGGTGTAACGCGTTACAAAAGTAACGCAGTTACAGTAATATATTACTTTTTGCTGTAACGAAGTAATGTAACGCATTACTAATGAAATGTGGGTAATATATTACCCGTTACAATGCTCAGTAACGCAGTTACAACACATTTTAACCCGAAATTAAATGGTGTTTTGTTTTTTAACAATGTACTAACATAGCGAGACATTCCGACACCAGACACATTGTGCGGGTAGATTAGTAAACCTGGTGTTTACCCTTCAGGCTTCGCGTCGGGATCTTCGGGGCAGTTGAATGTTATTCACCCTCTATTCCACAAAGAGAACGGAGCGAAAAATACTAACAACAAATTGTGTCAGCTGCGCGTGACCTGCTCCGCTGCGCGTGCATCATTTCCAAAGTGCTTCCACAGCAGTGACACACATCTGTGGATAATCATTTATACGAAAATGGTTAAAGCAACCATCACTAAACGCCAGCAACACTGCATCTACTGCAGACTGCAGCAACAGGTCAGATGGGGACATCACGTTACCCTCCGTTGTGGACACTAGCTTACTCCCGCCTGACTCGCCGCCCTCAACCCCGGAGCAGCACTCTTCGTTGCCCGAAACTACGCCGCCTCTCTGCGGCCCGCAGGTGCGAGCCAGGATACCACGGCAAAACAGAGCCTGCTCAGGTAAATCTAAACAAGTACCCGCCTGTACAGTGGGGTTAGGTGGTCATTTTGCAGCTCGTGGTATACAAATAGACAAGGGCTAGAATATGTGAAAATAGTGCCATATTCTGCCCTGCCTGTAGAAATGTTGGGTCAAAAATAATGCATACAATAGCACAGATGCCTTCACCACGAATGGCTACACAAATATCTCATATCCCAAGTTTATCAACAAGCTAATGTTGCAGCTGAAATGATCACACAAAGTCAACCTCACATGATGATGTGATCCAGTTTTCAAGCACAGTAAATACTCTCTTCCCAGAGTATATGATGGGACCAAGGTGATGTTTAGTAGGCTACATGGTTTTAATAATACTTTTGCTTTTCAATGTTTGCCATTTCAAACCATGAGCTGGTTCAAATAATATTTGCCTTGATTTACAATATGTTCTCATTTGTTTTATCAGTAGCTTTGAAGCTGTTGTGCTTTTCTTTGCCACAGTCCACTTTGGACTGTATGAAATATTACAGGATTGCACTTTTAACTCACTTGAAATGTTCTCACTTGCTTGGTTTCAAAACATAACAAATGCCATAATCTGTTCATTGGGGACCATGAATGCTATTTTTCATTGCTGTTGCCGGCCACTATTGCTCATGTAAACCTACTACTGCTGCGCCCCCTGTAACCTCAGATTCACCCTGAGTCATTTTGTTCTGGAACTGGGCCTGCACACGGCCATATACTAAACACACTACAGAGCCCATTCCGTGTCCTGTTAGTGTTTACTTCCTGTCTGCCTTCTTCTGGTGGTTTATCTGACGTCCAGCACTCCGTCTTTTAACCTCTTTTCCTTTCTCTTTCTTGATCCTCCTTAGCAACCTTCATTATAGTCCTTGACAGTGGTCTGTACGACTGTATTAACAACGTGTCACATGTTAAGAATTTACAATCAGAATCGAGTATTCAACTAACCCGTGTTATACAAGTTGTTAGGCCTACACAGTTGTTATGCTATACCACATCGCCCTTCACTGGATGTATAATGAGCTGCACTAAACTACATTTTAGCATTTAAAATACCTAGCCATTCTTTTGCGGTTATTTTGGTGAAAGTAACTAGAAAAGTAACTAAAGTAGTGTAACTCATTACATTTCAGAGACAGTAATTTTGTAATGTAACTTATTACTTTCAAAAGAGAGTAATAAGTAATATGTAATATATTACATTTTGGAAGTAACTTGCCCAACACTGCCCCTAATACGCATAGGCTACAAAGTTATCTTAAATAAATGATTAGGGTTGTTGTTCCGGGCATCAAAAAGTTGCAATGTCAGATGCTTGCTTTTCATAAGTAGCCTAATTATATCTACCATGAACATCTTAGCTCGGACTATCCTGTCAGAATAATCTTTCTGATAAATGACACCGAACAAAATGGGCACTAAGTAACAGACTTATGTGTTTGCCCTCCATCCCTTTGGTAACATGTATAGTTAATGGTACATAGTCAGCGTGTGTTATATTTCTTGTGTAATACAGCTTTCATGCCAAAACTGCTCCTCGTAGGTGCCAACATGTCTTTAATAGCTTGTTTGTTTTTCGGGTGATCAGTGTGATCAGTGTTTAAACCCACCACCGTCACAACATGAAAGCCATCCTACAAGCAATGTTGCCATTCCAAAGCATCTACGCATTTCTAAAAAGGTGTTTGAGGAGGCAGTGAACCGGGTTAAGGGTGAGCTGAAAGGGATAATATAATTGGATAGACATGCCTGCTCTGTTTGATAACTGTTTTAAGCTTTTTTCGTTTCCTATGATTCACAGAGTCAGTGTGTGAGTGTGTGTGTTTATTTCGTGTTTCTTTGCCATATGTCTTTCCATCTCATATCCAGTTACTGTTGCATATGGAGTCATTACACTAAAACAGAAAACTCACAGAAGCTGTCGGTCAAATATAAGACAATGAAGCAAAATGTCATGGGTTGTAAGTTGCCTACAGTGAGAATATATTTCTTTAGGAAAATATTAGACAGACAGAATGATTCTTCTGTCATGTACATTCACAAGGATAACCGTTACACAGTTGTGAGACTCATTTCACTATGAATCCCTGCAGCTTGCAAGTATTATAATGATCAGGCAAGAACACACATAATTCACATATAAACTATATATTGGAACAAGAGGAGATCATGTATATGCAGAGAGTAACCAGCCCAAAAATGGCGGGACAATGTTCCTATGAGGAGAAAATAAGCTAATATTGGCAGCTTATAATAGAACAATATGTTGACATTCAAATAAGATACAGATTGGTTGGATCAGTTTATGTTGTGCTCAAGCGGTCTATGTAACTTAAGATGACAGGACAAGAATAACAATGACATTTAAACAAAAGCACACATTAAATATGCATGAAAATGCAAAATATGTAAATGTTTTTTTTAGGGGTGCACCGAATGGGAAATTCTTGGCGGAAACCGATACCGAAAATAGGAAACAGTTGGCCGAAAACCGAATGCCGAAAGGCCGAAAATGATTAATAGAAATATATATATATAATGTATACATTTTTTACCAATGTTGTTCAGCTACCTGATTATGGAAATAGACATGATTATGGCAAAACATAACTTAAATAATAATCACTATTATGGGTCCATAAAACATTTATTCAGCACTTTTGAACATTTGTACATTTATTTTCTCTGTAGGATAATAACTACAACAAAGTGCATTCAGAACAAAGCCAAGGGGCTTTAAAACAGCATAAACATCTAGGCCAGTAGGCCTACAACAAAATAGTGTCAACAACAACAAATGCACCTATAAGTGCATGCATACAAATGTGCAAACTGGATAAATCCACATGAATGTAACTATAGTATTTACAAATGAAAGCTTATGATAAGCCTATGATAAGCCAGCCTTGTCTACTTATTAAGGAAACGTGGGAGGTTCTTTTTAATGAACAGTAGCTTCTCTGCTTTATCAGCCATGAGTCTGTTCCTCTTCTCATCAAGCACATGAGAGGCAGCGCTGAACAGTCTCTCGCTGTCAGTGCTTGTGCATGGAGCACTCAAATACTTGCGTGCCACCTTGGCCAGGTCAGGAAAGCGGTCTTGTTTGTTTCTCCAGTATCCAAGAGGGTTCTCGCTTCTGGGGATGGGTACTTCTGAGAGATAATCATCTAACTGTTGAGCGGTTGAGCTTGTCACCAGCCTGGCATTTGAGAGGTTTGAGAGAATAAGATTGTATTTAAAATAGGGACAGTGCATAATGAACATTTAGTCAAATGTATATTTACGCATGCCAGATCACTTGGCAGACAAATAAAATCATCTGACATGTCAAAAGAAATTACAACATTAAGAGCATATTACATAGCAGCACATACAGTACTAATAAATATCACATTCAGTAGCACATAGTACAGTAAGTAACCAAGTCAGAACAGAGTAGCCTACCTATTTGGGGTAGTATTCTCTTCCATGATCTCGTTGAACATATCAGACAACGAGGGTGGTTGCCCCCTCTCCTCCTCCTCCTCTGCTGTAGACAGACGAGCCCTTTTTTCTGTGGTCTGCGTCACGTCTCCTGTGCTGTGCGCAGCAGCCTCCTCTCGTGGGTTCTCCTTATCCAACACAGCCTGGATCATGTCTCGTGCGCTTTGCTTTTTCCCCGCATCAAAATAATTGTCTTTATATCGCGGGTCAAGTACAGTCGCGATACAGTACAGGGGATCAGAGTAGATATCAGCAAAACGTGTGTTGACAGACTCCAAGAGTGTACTTTTCATAGTTTTTACTCCACGGTCCGTTTCAACCTCTTTCCTTAGAAGACGCTTTAGAGCTGCATTTAAAGGGATGACGTCTGCCACCGATGCGTCAGATGAGCTAATCTCTCTAGTTAGCTGTTCGAATGGGGCAAGAATGGAGAGAATGTTCTCCATTAAGATCCACTGGTTTGGAGTGAATGATGCGGGGAGATCATGATCTGCGCTGTATGTAGCCAAGGTTCGCTTTTGAGCAAAGAGGCTTTCCAGCATATAATATGTACTGTTCCACCGTGTACTCACATCTTGTTGGAACCGTTTTGTTGTTACTCCAAGCTCATCTTGTATTGGCTCAATGCGAGAATAGGCCAGTTGAGAGTGTTTGAAGTGACCAACAATCTTTCTGCTTATGGCCAACAGATCTTTTACGCTGCGTTGAGCCAACACTCCCTCGTTCACAGCTAATTGCAGAGTGTGGGCCATGCAGCGTATTCCACTCAGATTGCATTCTTCTATAGCTTTAGTTATATTTCGTGCGTTATCAGTGACTATTGCGTGCACTTTAGGTCGGTCGATATGCCATGTGTCGAACATATTGGCGAATGTCAACGAGATGGACTGTGCTGTATGAGACCCCCTAAACTCTTGCGAATGCAGCAGAATCTTTTGCAGTTTAAAATCCTTGTCGATCCATTGTGCAGTTAGACTGAGCATACTGGTGATGCTTACGTCTGAGCTCCATATGTCTGTCGTGAAGCTGATGGCTGTAATATCTGTAGCCAAGAGCTCATGGATGTGATTAGCAACGACATTGTACAGTTCAGGTAAGCACACGTCTGCTAAGTGTCGTCTGCTAGGCAAGGAATAACGTGGCTCAATATGCTCAATAAGCCTACGAAATCCAACGTCCTGTACGACAGAAAACAGTTGATCGTCCATGGCGATGCATTCCATTAACTTCCGAGTAATGCCCTTTGCCTTAGGACCATCACTGGGAAACTTTTTAATCTTTTCAAAAAGGTCCGCCACAGAAGGAGTCGGGGTGCTGGGAAGGACTTTTTTTTTTTCTGTGCGCTGGTGATTTCATCATACTCCGTATATTGGTCCGGGTGTTTAGATTTCAGGTGATGGAGTAATCCCGAAGTGCTGAAAGTCTTTGAAGTTACACCCCCTCGAGAAATGTCAGCTGAACACGTTTTGCAAATCGCAATCCGCGACTCTTTATCTGATATTGTGAAGTATCTCCAAGCGGCAGACATGTTGACTGTGAGCCAGCCGTGAGCATGGTCCCTGCCTCGCCGCGTCGCCGCGTCTTTATTACGTCATCACAACAACACGTTAGGTTGCCTGTTCTGACATTCTGTGATATTTTTTCGGTGATATTTTTTCGGTGCTAAAACCCTTTCGGCCGAAAGCCGAAAGGGCCTTTTTAACCATTTTCGGCCGATAATTTTCGGTGGCCGAATTTTCGGTGCATCCCTAGTTTTTTTTAGATAAAGCAACTTGGTTTGTCTACTATTTAAACGGTTCTCTCCAGACAGGGTATTTGTCATGGCTCTAAGATGAAGAGTGCACAAATTATAGAGGAGGAAGGTAGGTGCACTCCAGGCAGTGCATGTATTTAGGTGATTCAATATAATTTGCATCCTTAGAAATGGGAAATATAACTGTACCGTTGATTCACAAAAACAGTTGCTAATGTGATATATTTGTAGAACATTTATGAAAAAAAATTGTTTTTATGCAAATATAAAGTGCTGCAACTTTGAAAGCTAGCATCCAACCCCTTCATTACCCTCCGAGCTGGCAGACGCTGGCAACACTTGGACTATTGCTTGAGGAAAAACAAAGAAGAATCACTTTGTAGTCGCTACACAACAAATAAAGTTGAAAATATTGGCCTGAAGAGAAAAAGTTCAGTAGATCAATAAAATCCTGTGAAAGAGTAAAAGTCCCTGACCTTCACTTTTGAGTTGATACATGTGGTGTCAACCTGATCGATTGAGGTGAGGAAACTCAGTTCCTTCTTTTGAACCACTTTGACTTGACCTGTTTTTAATATAAACTCTGTTTTTTTTTATTATCTTGTTCTGTAATAAACTTTGTAACTGTTTTTCACAAAGTGCTATACAAATTAAGTTCATTGTTATTATCTGAGATCTATGTTATACGGACACACACACACACACACACACACACACACACACACAGGCAAAAGCCACAAACTTAAATAAACAAATGCAAAATTGCTGTAACATTCACTTAGTGACGCAACTCTGCCAAAAAACCCACACGCTTAGAATGTTTATTGCCGGAGAACAACTTTCTAAACTCCTTTTTATTCATAAATGGAATTTCAAATCAATCGGAGCAACGGGAGCGGTACTGCAGTCGCGGTACTGCAGTCGCGGTACTGCAGTCGCTTTACCGCACCGTTGTGACGAAAAGGGAGCTGAGCCAGAAGGCAAAGCTCTCTGTCTACCGGGCCATTTTCGTTCCTACCTCACCTATGGTCATGAAGGATGGGTCATGACCGAAAGAACGAGATTGCGGATACAAGCGGCCGAGATGGGTTTTCTCCGCAGGGTGGCTGGTGTCTCCCTTAGGGATAAGGTGAGAAGTTCAGTCATCCGGGAGGGACTCGGAGTTGAACCGCTCCTCCTTCGCGTCGAAAGGAGCCAGTTGAGGTGGTTCGGGTACCTAGTAAGGATGCCACCTGGGCGCCTCCCTAGGGAGGTGTACCAGGCACGTCCTGGTACACTTCCCAGCTGGCACGTCCAGCTGGGAAGAGACCAAGGGGTGGACCAGGTGGAGGGATTATATCTCTTCGCTGGCCTGGGAGCGCCTTGGGATCCCCCAGTCAGAGCTGGTTGATGTCGCCAGGGAAAATAACATTTGGGGCTCTCTGCTGGAACTGCTACCCCCGCGACCCGACCACGGATAAGCGGGAGAAGATGGATGGATGGAATTTCAAATCACTGCCCTAATTTCTCTTCCCTCTACTTTCCTTTTCTGCCTTCCTCACTCAAGTCTCTCCTTACACATAATGGCGTTTGTTTTTTACGCAGCAAATCAGAGCTCCTTAAAATTGACACCCCCAAAAATTGACCGTTTGAATAAAGCTAGAAATCTGAATGTCACTTTGTGTGATTATGTGCATTAATAAGAGTGAAAGACAGCCTGTGAAAACATGGAATGGGGGAAAGGGTGGAAAAGATAGGGGAAAGCTTGAGATTGAAAGTAGAGAGGAAGCAAGAGTAAGAAATAAATATAATTTGTACAGGGGTGTAATAGGGCCGGAATGGCCCATAGATTGTATTTAACAGCGTACTAGTTGTCCATTTACTCATATGGACTGGTATATGACGGCCAACATATTACAACAAAGCTGCCTAACACTGGATTTAGTTTAATTATTTTACAGAATTATATTACAGACAATTAAGGTAGCCTGATCTTCACATCAACATGTTGGGAGTACTCATAAAAGTGCTGTGACATAATATTACAATCATACATACACTTTGGCTTTTCGGCGCAAAACGGTATCAAGTCCTTTACATGAATATCAATTCAATCAGGAGAGACGTGATGTATGAAATACATGTTTATTATCGGTCACATTATATAAATGAAACATAATGGTGACAGTTTATAACAAGTGAATGAAATGTGTTTTGGCGACTAGGCCCAGGTTTTGTAGGATATCATTCGGGAAGGGAAAGAACCGTTTCCGATGAACCCCCCTGGGTCTAGACCTGGTGGTGGTGATAAGTGGTTAGGTCCGGTTGGAAGGGAGAAGGTTGAGCTTGGCCCTGAGTTGGAAGCAGGAGGCGAAGGGGTGGAGGAGGGTTGCGCGTTGACGCCTGGAAGACAGCTGATAGAAAAGGGGAGAGCATATATAGAGGGTTTAACAGGTGCGATAATTAGGCTTGTGAATGGAGGGAAGTGATATGTTGGCTAAGGAGTGGCGCTCCCTGTCATCCAGTGGAGGGAGCGAGTATTGCCATGACGAGCAATACGGAGTGTTAGGTCTTCCTGTCTGAACTTGCGCTCAGCTTCATTTCCCAGCAAATCCAGAAAGCTTGGTAAGGCTTGAGTTTTTAAGTTATGTTACAATCTGTTCACACTTTGATGCATTGTTTTTATTATACCATACACACTTAATACATGTAAATTGTTAGTATCTTTACAAAAGGCATCAAAATGGATAACCCGTGTGACATGTACCAACTATAATATTAACATTAGTTTCCTTTTGGAACAGCATGCTTGCGTTTGTTTGTTTGTTTGTGTGTATTTGAGTGTTTTACAAAAAAACATAGGAGGTCGAGCGCAATTTTCTGAATTAATGGTGCAAACTCGGGTGGCGTCTTGTGTGCCTGCGTACCTGTGTGAATCTGTTCTTTGGTTGTGTATTCAGAGAAGAAAGTGGTGTGTATAAAAGCTTCCCTTTCTGTCAGAGCAGTAAGACAAAGAGTGTGTAGTGGTGGGCTATAGCCGGGTTTAACTGGTGTGCAAACTGTAACAGCATCCAAGCTGCCAACCCATCTACTATAAGGGAACTGAACTAGACAGGACATCAGAAACACACCATTCTCAAGAGCCTGTGTTTTTACGCTCGCACTGACGCGCTGAGGCGGGTGCAGGCTGTGGGCTGGCTTCAACTGAATCTCAAACTGATTGCACAAAGAAAAATAGAGTTGATATGGCATTTCAAAATCTAGAGCAGACATTTAAGCACAAAGAATAAACACATAAAGGCAGCAAATAAAAAGGATGAGAGGAATATTGAGATGGGTTCAGTGGGGTGTTTGTTTCTTTGTGAAGAATGAGTAAAGTGTCAAAATAAGAGAAAGAAAAATATGGTAATTGCAATTTGATCTGTCACCAAAGGTGCATATACACAATTCTGCTGTGGCATATTTTCTTCATCTCAGTTCTCACATCCAAGCCAGCATAAAGCAGTTAGCTCAGGATCTGGCTTTGTACTTGATCATTCTACACCACATGATTTCTATAACCTTAGCAGAGAAGCAGATACTGTATGACTGTGGAAGTGATATACTGTAACATGGCTGTACTATAAAAGGTGGTGCACAGGACACAGCCCACACGTCTTTAATATTGATGGACTCCTAGCAGTGTGAAGTGAATCAGCCATGAAGTAATATTATTACCACACTTAACCCTGACACCTCTGACCTGTCTAACCTGAGGATTTATTCAAGATGGGAAACTGTCAGACAGAAAGGCAGATTAAATAGGAAAAGTGACAGATGGCTTAAAGACAAGTAAACAAGACACAGACAATTTTGAAAGACAGATGAGACGTGGATAAAAGAGAAAAGGATTTAGATTAACGACTTAACAATGTCATTATTGACAGCTTAGAATTAAATGCAAAAATACAGACTGACAGAGCAGTACATGGAAGTGTAATTTATGCAGTACTAATACGTGATGCACTTACATATGAGGCTGGATAACGGATAACTGGATAAAAAGTCCAAAAAAGATCAGCTCACCATCTAAGGTCTGATTTATGTTACTTAATTCAAAATCCACCCCATGATGTCACTGTTTAAATAGCTTGAACTTGAACAAACATAAAATGCCACAGCAAAGATTTGAGATATATTTACGTACTTTAAACTATATAATGTCAGCGAGCAAATGATCCCCAACTGCAAGTTATTTAGGCTGCTTTTTTGTGTTTTAAGCCCTTGTTTCTCGTACATGAAAATATCTAGTTATGTATTTCACAAAAACATTAGTACACTGAAATGAATTATGGATGAGTAGTCTAATGAGCAAATTGGTGAGTCAGTTACAGCTGCAATATTACTCACCTCCTGAGAATAATTAGTTATTTAAAAATATAAAAGCAGATTTCATTAAATTGTTTCACATCGTAAATTGGGAAATTGGTAAGAAAATAAAAAAGGGGGCAACATGATGTTCCTCTACATTGAGTGATAGTTAAGCTAGTCGGATAATTTGAAGTGCTTGGCAAAACAAATCAAACAGCTTGATTTCAATCTGGATCTCTCAGACAAGGTCATGAGTACAGGATGCAAATAAACGGGGGGCCCACCCTGTCACAGCATGGGGCGCAGAGGCTCCAGACTGACTAGCTAATTCCAAAAAAAACGTGTCTGACAGTTTAACAGAACACAGGTCTGCTCATTAACACGTCGGCTGGACAACCTCCGAGGGCAGCAGTGTCACTTTCCCTTTATCCTTCTCTCCGTGTCTGTGTGAATGAGTAGCGATGCTTTATTCTGTCCGGAGCAAATTGAAACAACCTGAAACAGGTGTTACAGCTGACAAGGCACTGAGCCGCTCTCTATCCTCAGTCACGGCTTGAGTCTTACAGTGTTTGTGTCCCATTACAGAAAATGTCTATTGGAAGCAAACTCACTTTGACGCCCCCAGGAGACGCATCCTTTTTCCCCCATGATAACGCTACAATCAAAAATCAACTCTTAGAGAGCTTGTGAACATTAGCTATTAGTCGTTAGTCAACATTAGGGATGTCCCGATCACCTTTTTTTGCTCCCGATCCGATTCCGATCATTTGATTTTGACAATCTGCCGATACCGATTTTTCCCGATCAGATGCAAAAGAAGCAAGTAAACCATTAAAGATGTGTTGCGTAATGACTTTTCAATACAGTAGTTATTTTGTTGAAAATGTTTGTCATCCTCACTCTAGTGGAAAATACTCCATAAAAAAGTAGTATAAACAAAACTTCTAAGTATCCATGGCGTCCACAGCTCTCTTTGTCTGCATCAGCTTGGGAGTATTTTAAGATATTATATCATATTCTGAACAGTGACACAGACGTTTTAACATAGATGCCTTATAATGTAATAATCATCTGACAAGATACTGAAACATTGTAGGGTCAGATGCATTTTTTTGTCTAAAATGTGGATATAGTATGTTAAAGTCCAGCATGGCAAATGTCTTATACACTCTGTATCAGGCTGTTTGTTCTTTTAAAAACCCTGCTAAGCATAAATCCGCTGAAAACATTGTAAGTTACACTACATCACATGGAGACTGTAATTGTATCTTACCAATATGCATCTACACCCCAAAATCAAATGGTTGATTAGTAAGTGATAGCAACATTGTCTGAATTAAAAACTGTAGAGCAGTATGTCTGCTTCACTGCACTCACAGGCAAATAACAGTGTGTGGTTGTCTACCTGACAAATTATAGCTGCTTGATTGCAATTATACCAACCGATACAGCTATAAATATATCCAGTAAATCTGGAAGTATAGAGCGTACAGGACTGATCAATAGAACAGTCTCAACCAAAGCAAAGCTGATTAATGACCTGATTACGGAGCGCAGTGTTGACATTAATAGGCTCTAGTACCAAGTAGTCATAACATTTGTCTGACTTGGAGGAAACCACAGAACCCGCGGAGTGAAATCAACTTATAAATCAGCTCTACTTGTACAATAACAAAAGGCAGAAATGGCACTTTCACACAGCAGTCTGGTCGCACTTGCTGCAATAATAACCAACAGTATTTAAGATAAGATAAGACTTTATTTATCCAGAAGGAAATTGTTGTGCCAGAGTAACAAAATACAATAAACACAGCAGCAAAACTGTACACTGTGTTTTCAGGTCAAATGTTTTAGCTTGTAACCTTTCAGAACAAAAATGGTAATAGTACTTATTTGTGTGAACCTGGAGACCTAGTGCTTATATTTCTGTCTCCAGCATTTTGATAGTGTGGCAACCATACAAGATGCAGTCAGAAAACCTTACAGTTGTTTGTTTGGGATTAAGATGAAGGCGGATCTTAGAGATGGTTGTTGTTGAATAGGGGAATAGGAGAAGGGGAACTTTAAGCCCCTGGCCCAGTGGCGTAGCTGTGGGTGGGCCCGGGTGGGCCTGGGCCCACCCACATGCACGTCTGGCCCACCCACAGCCAATCAGCGCTTCATAGCGCAGAGCTGAGCCCAGAAGGAAGTGCCACAAACTGCAGTTCATCTAGTGGCCGACAGGGGATGAATGCAAAAAGGAGCAATTCCCATAGACCCCCATGTTAAAATGCCCAACTTTACAGCAGAAATAAACATGTTTCTAGCCTGGATCCAATAAAACTTATTCTGGATATAGTTATATTCCACCTTCATGACAATGGAATAGGGAGTGCATTTTTTACCGTGAGTTTTTATGGTAAGTAAAGTAACTTTTGCCGTGAGTGAATGAGCGAGGGGGCGGGGCAGTTTACACACACGCAGCTGCTACATGCAGCAACACACACACACGGAGGAGATGGCGGAGAGAACACGCTCTGAGGTGTGGTTAAATGTCGATGTGGACAATACTCGTTACCAAAAGTGGAATAAGAGTTTAGCATGTAAGGGCGGTAACACGAGCAATTTCTTTAAACATTTAGCAAAAGTGCACCACATCCAGACGGAGGAATGGACTGGGTTCGAGTAGCTCTGTAGCCCCATCCACGAGTAACTTTTCCACGTCAGGTATTATGTATGCTAGCAGCAACACACAGATTTAACTACATTATACAAACATGGGTTAATGATTAGAGGTAACGGAGTTATTTATTTTGTTAAAATTTCAGCTATTCTATTTACAATTCTGTCATCACATTATTTAATATGATTTGTTAAAACATTGTTGTTTCTTTTGATGTGAAATATTATGTATTTAATTGAAATAAAAAGCAATGTTAGTTTTGTTCACAATTTGTTTAGTTAGTTTACCTTATTTTTTTCTCCAAAAGAACCGATAAAAGTAATGTTAAAGGACTGGATCGATAAGACGTAGACATAGACATACTTTATTGTCATTTAAACAAGACACAGAGTGTACTAATAAAACAAAATGTCGTTGTACTGGCTACTGTAAGTAGGAAGAACCAACTTGCTGGAGTGGGATGGACTGATGCAGTGCTCTGTCTGAGGGGGCTGGTGGCAGCGCGTCTGAGGGTGGAGCATGCGTACTATACGCTGATCAATCATCTGCAGGGGTTTCTGGATGTGTGGGCTGTGGGGCAGGTTCTGTGCTCGCTGGGGGAGAATGACTCTCTCATATTGAAGTTTTAAAGGATAGGTGTAGTTTTTGTTTTTAAAGTGTGTAAAAGAGGATGTTTTTAAATGGGTAAAACGCTTTTCAAATTATATTTATTTGGTAGTCATGAAAATATGTTCATTTATTTGATTGTGTAATGTTTTAGTTTTTGTTCCGACTCTTTTGCAGGGTGGGTGTATGTTTAAAACAAATGCAAATAAAATTTGTTTTAAAAATCAAAAAATCTTCTTCTTCTTCTTCTTCTTCTTCTTCTTCTTCTTCTTCTTCTTCTTCTTCTTCTTCTTCTTCTTCTTCTTCTTCTTCAAGGCCACAGAGCTGCTTTGACTACTGGGAGACTCACACACAGTCACACCAGAACTTCCCTACTCTGAGAACCGTTATGCTATCTCCCGCTCAAGGACAAGTGTCTAATAACAATGTGACTGTGTGAAGACAGATTTCTCACGTTCCCACTCATTTCCTATATAACCTTCGCTTTTTCATTGTACTACGCACACTCGGGCAGACTATCCTATACTCTGTCAGACCTGTGTCTATCTTTATTGTATCCTATGTATTTGAAGCTTCAAATAAATAACCCAAAAGACAAGCTCTGTCTGATTCACCATTTATTTGTTTTGATCACTTTGACTTGTACTCTCCAGCCGTGTTGGGTCCTTGATTTCCATAACAAATGGCGTTGTCGGCAGGATCTCTGCAAGTTCGATTGGAGACATCTCCGGACGCTGGTGGTCGCTCCAGGATCCTCGGATCCTCCTCTACCTCGACAGAAACCGTATGGGACGAGAGGACCAGCGCCGGGGTGGAACCGATTGACTTCACGAGATCCAACGAACTCAAAGGGCTTTCAATACTCGGTGAGATGTACAGAGTCTAAATTGTTTAAAGTTAAACGTAATTAAAACTCCATGACATTTATGAGAGGGACCGCTCGAAAGTAGGATATTTGGGATATCCGTCGTGATTTGGGATTACGATCAGTTTTTGTGTGATTTGTACTGAGAAACAAATATCACATCATCGACGGATGAAAAAATAGTGTTTTGGTAACACGGGTGTTTTGGTAACACTTAAAGACTTTGTTATGGGAGCAAAGCAAGTGTTTTGGTAACACTTAAAGACTTTGTTATGGGAGCAAAGCATAGGGGATTTGTACATTCTCCTGAGGGTCCGATTATGGATGTCATGCGAGCAAAATATGGTGAAGACAGTCTGTCTAAATTAAATATATGGACAGAATGTTCGGATTTCCTAAGGGGGGTTTTTTGAGTAAATTAAAAATCAAGAACCTAAAAAGAATAAATTACAAGAACATGAAGATGGAATGAAGGGTAAAAAAATAAAGTTAAAGTAAAAGACTTATAGAAAACTGGACACTCACAGAAAGTGTTTATAATACTGGGGAGTAAAAAAAAGGCAGTTGGCCTTGGGCATTAAATAAAATATTAAAGTTGAAGATGAATGTGAAGAAAAGAAATACATTATTTCCAAAAGACATGTAAACCCCAGACATCTCTGTGTCCTTCCATTGAAGGCCTGAATGACCTCTCCTCGACTCTGGGTATCCCTTCCCTCCTCCGGCGTACAACCCTGGCAATCCGGTTGGAACACCTCAACCACCTCCACCGCCACTACAAGCCCCAGCCATGCAGTCAGCGTCAACCCCCATCAGGCCCAAGGAGATGGGGACAACAGCGGGATAAACAAACCCGATGCCCTAGGAGACCAAGCAGGTGTTTGGGAGACAAACCTCAGTAATGCCTTTCTCAACGGACTCACAGACACAGCGCAAGCTAAGCAAAATGCTGGCCGCTCACAATACCGAGGGAGAGACAGAGGAGGTTTTCAGAGGCAGAGGACGAGAAGCAAGACTTTCAAGTGTGGCAGTGTTGAACATTGGATTATGGGACTGCTCACAGAACACTGGCAGTGGAGGCAGAGGGGGACAGCAAGGACGGGACCATTCACAAAGACTGACCTAAGATGGGGAGGAAGGGGCCCAATCGAGCGAGACGGAAATTAAGCCAGCAGCATCTAACCAGGGAAGTGACACACACACACACACACACACACACACACACACACGCATAATACATGCTATTGAGAAATTAGAAGAATTAGAGAACACGTCTGTGGTTAAAAAGGGTACATATTTGAAATATGACAGTGAATGTTTGCATTAAGAAATGTCCCACACTGACTTTAGCTATCATGGGTGTTGGTTACATTTTTGGTTGATTCTGGGGCTACACATTCTGTGGTGCCTGAATGCAAATTTAGTGGTAGATTTATTCACTCAATAGGAGCTGAGTAACTGTAAAGGAGAAGTTTCTGTACCACTTCAGAGTAAAGATAACGGTGATGACAGTCATCCATTTCCCACATCAATAAAAAACAGTTATTTTATCATCTGTTTGCCCAATACATTTACTGGGCAGAGATCTGATTCTCCGGTTCGGCTTGGACCTCATTTTTCCACAAATGAGGGTCTTAAAGTCTGACAGCCATCTCCTACGATGGTTCAAAAAAGTGTCATTTGATGATAAATAACTGGTGAATGTGTATCAATGGGCTGCTGACATATCCTGATTCTCAGGCGTTGTTGCGTTTGACTGATCAACGTGTTTTTCCACCTGCTGTGTGGAGGCTTCTCATTTGCATTGTACTGCTAACGTTGTTGATGATGATGCATGTAGATACTATGATGAGAGTTTTCTGCAATGTTTGAATGATGAGCTCATGTTTAAAACAATGTATTGGAATTCGCTGGGTAGTGCCATCTCTGTTAGATTCACACACACACACAAGACACAACCAGCTGTGTCAAATCCCAGGGGCGGTCCACACATTTCACTAGCCAGGGGGCCCACTGATAGATGGAGGGATTTGGGTCCAATCGTTAAAGATTGGGAGTCAGTCACTGATTGGGCACCTACACACACAGAATATGTCATGTACTCTATGTCACG
The DNA here is from genome assembly GCF_902827115.2 of Pseudochaenichthys georgianus. NCBI lineage: Eukaryota > Metazoa > Chordata > Actinopteri > Perciformes > Channichthyidae > Pseudochaenichthys > Pseudochaenichthys georgianus. The sequence continues at coordinate 29,782,277 of NC_047515.1, forward strand.
TGACGTGTATCAAATGAAAATGTGCACGAACGTAGCCGTTCTGCGCACATTGCTGTTGGTTGAGGATGATGAGGTAATTCTCATATCTCTGAGCTTCCTGCCGCGCTTTCAGATGTGCCATACTCACTCTGGGCAGCTCACAGATATGACGTAGGGTTAATGTCCACGTTCCGGGCCGTACCCATTGAAACGTGAAGCTGTTGATGGCATTCGGCCAGTGTTTACCTCTCTGCTTAAACAAGGGGTCATTATTCCGTGTAACGATTCCAGTGTTTCCTGTCAAAAAGATCAGAGACAAACCTCCTGACGAGTGGAGATTTGTCCAGGATTTACGATGTAAATGCAGCTGTGCATGCACGCTCGTCCGGAATCCTTATCTGATTACTCCAAAAGTTCCAGCCTCTGCAACATTTTTTTACTGCCATAGATGTCTCAAATGCATATTTTTCAGTGTTCCGGTACACAAAGACAGTCAATTTTTGTTCACATTTGAATATAATGGTAAACCTTACACATTCACACGTTTGTGTTAAGGCTAAATGGTAAATGGTAAAAAAGTCCAATATGTACAAAGAACAGTTACATTTTTGGGTCATGTCATTTCAGGAGAGGGGAAAACGCTTTCAGATAAGCGTATTGCATCATTGGCTGCTCTGCCAAAACTAAGCGACAGATGATGTCATTCTTGCGTATGTGTTCATAACACACGGCTGTTGTTATGCTTGCTGTGATGTTACATTAGTCCGTTCTCTGCTTGTAATTATGCCGTTATAAGCTTCAAAGTTGTATTTATCATCTGAATTTGCCGAAACAAGTTTAATATTCTGAAAGCCAATACTTTGAAGATGTATAAGTGAGGTGTCTTGAGTAGTCAAAATTACCTACACATCATTGTACACATTAGTACATATTATTTTCCACTTGTTACCATTGTGAGTCTATTTTTATGCAGCTCTGTGTGATTTTGTAGCTACAATTCAGACTAATACACTACCAGACGTGGAATAAGTACTCAGATATTGTACTTGAGTAAAGGAATAAGTACTCAGATCTTGTAGTGAAATTATAAGTACTCAGATCTTGTACTTGAGTAAAAGTAGAAGTACCAGAGTGTTACAGTAACAGTCCTGCATTCAAAAGGTTCCTCAAGTAAAAGTAGAAAAGTATTATCAGAATATAGTGAAAGTAAAGACAGTAAAAGTAGTCGTTGTGCAGATTGGTCCATTTCAGAATAATATATATATGATATGTTTTTATAATGATTGATCATGAAAGTGTTCTCAAAGCTGGTGAAGGTGCAGCTAGTTTGAAGTACGTTGTATACTGCAGGGTAGCTTGTGGATTTACTCCTCTGGAACTAAAGTTTGATTTAACACTTGATTATATTTCACATCATTCATCCACATCTGTGAAGTAACTAAAGGTATTACATACATGTAGTGAAGGAAAAGTACACCATTTACCTCTGACTTATGTTCACTGCCAACCTAAAAGGACCTCAAAAATAGTAATCAATAATGTATTGAAAAGTTATTTGCTGATTGGTTTTTATATCGGCTCAGCCAGGTTATATGGGAGGTCCAGTCTACGTGCACTCTAAAGGCAAATGCCTTGGCTTAACAAAGAAAATCAAGGCAATAGGTTGCATCGATAGTTATTGATTTAAGACAACTTCTATTGAAATGTTGTTAAAGCAACAAAGTTATTTGGGTTAGGGGAGAAGGCTTTTCCTCTACAATCAGAGGTGTTTTCAATTACCACTTACTTAATAATTGGTAGCATAAAGCATTACAAGTTTTTAAGTTGATTACTCCAAAAGTTCCAACTTGTTTTACTGTATAATTAAAATGTAATCTTACATTATATGTACTTAATTACCACATGTTGAACATGAACACATGTTTTTAAGTTGACAACCATTTATAAATTAAGTTGCTCCAAATAATATTGTATTCAATAGGGTTTTTCTCTTAGCTTTTTCATGTGTTTTTGCCTTTAAAGAAAGAAATTAATTAATTCCACAACAAAAATATTAGGCAATTCACTTTTATTTTTGAACTGCAGGTGTTTATTTCAACACATGATGTTTCAAAAGGAGAGACTTCATTTAGTTTGAACATTGCCTGAAGACGGTTGACGTACTTTCCATTGTGTGCACACCTAGACCGGACTTAAAAGACGTTCCTCTGACCAACGCTGACCTCATTTGTTTGTATGTTGATGGGTCTGCCTCTCGCGACCAAGGGGGCACTAATCGGGTGGGTTTTTCTGTTGTTTCAGATTCTGCTGTACTCCGTTCTGGACCGCTTCCATGTCACCTCTCAGCACAGGCAGCAGAGCTCATCGCACTAACTGAAGCCTGCACGTTTGCAGAAGGCAAAACCGTGACTATTTACACTGACTCACGTTATGCTTTCGGGGTAGTACACGATTTTGGGGCTATTTGGAAGTGTAGACAATTTCTGAAATCTGATGGCAAACCAGTACTTAACCATGTACTGGTTGCAGGCTTACTAGATGGGGGCTACCAGACAACATTTCTAGTGACAACGGTTCACATTTTGCTAATGAGGCCATTACGCAGATAGGAGAATACATGGGCATGGACATCAGAAAGCATTGTGCTTATTTGGGGTGGAAAGAGAGAACGGCACAATCAAAAACAAACTAGCAAAATGCTGTGCAGACACAGGTCTGTCATGGACACAAGCTCTGCCCATTGTGCTGATGTACATGCGGATGCGGAAAAGAACACAGGGTCAACTCAGCCCATTTGAAATCCTTTTTGGGGCTCCTCCACAGATTGGATTCAAGGCTCCAGGATGTCCTCTTCCCTCCACAACTTTGTGTGAGGATGCTATGTTGTCATATTGTGTTAACCTATCATCCACTTTAGCAGACATCCAACGTCAGGTAGCCGCAGCCTTGCCTACCCCTGCCACTGGTCCACTTCACCGCCTTCAACCCGGCGATTTCGTGCTGATCAAGGATTTCCGGAGAAAGAGCTGGAAATCCAATCGTTGGCAAGGTCCCTACCAGGTGCTTCTCGTCACCCAGACAGCGGTCAAGGTCGCCGAGAGAGCTACGTGGGTCCACGCCAGCCACTGCAAGGTCGTAGTCACAGGAAAGGAGAAACGGTAGAAGGAGACGACAACAAGTCCAAGTCACCAACAGATGACAACAAGTGACGTGTCCAAGTCACCAATAGAAAGAGATGACAACAAGTGACGTGTCCAAGTCACCAACAGATGACAACAAGTGACGTGTCCAAGTCACCAACAGATGACAACAAGTGACGTGTCCAAGTCACCAACAGAGATGACAACAAGTGACGTGTCCTAGTCACCACCAGCACCACACTTGCACTACATACACCAAAACACACTACACACAAGGTGTCACGAGCGAGTGCCAGCTGAGCGGTTCCATATGCTCTCTGGTTCCTCGTTTGTGTTATCGGTGTGCGGAGTCTGACTGTCCGTGTCACGAAATCGACCGAGAGAATACTCACACACACACACACCATGGAGCATTTCCCCCTCGTGATGAGGGCTCACCTGGAGAGACGACAACGCAACCGCGAGCAATGTGAATACTACTGGAGAGCCTGGACAATCATAGAATGGTTCCTCTGCATACTTGCCATGATAGTTGTGTTAGGACTAGTCCTATATTTTATGTATCCATTTCAGCATACAGCATGTCAGCTAAAATCGAGGTATCTAAGAGGTACATGGGGAAAGCAGGGCGAACCACATTTATCTTATTTTGTTGTCTGTATGTATGTATCCGGCGCCGACCCGTGTGGCACATATTACATAGACATCGCGCCAAAAACTCAGACCCCGGAAAAGCGTAAGCAACCTTTGATGCCACTGTTGACATCCATAGGTACATCTACATTTAATCTATACATAGGCGATAACGACCATAGCAACATTGATGTGGGTCAGACCAGTAATGGGATCACCGGTAACGTCTGGTGGCACACTCTGAGATCATTCTTGCAGGCCGCAGGACAAAATGGGTCATGTTATGCATGCACCCTTTTCCCCCAGGACTCATCAATGTCCGTGCCAGTTCGTCCGCGCTCTCTGACCTAGGTTGAACACCTCTGTGCGTTTATGGCTCTGACAAGGCCCATCAAGGGTGAAGACAGCGTAACCGAGTGGCGTTATGCTAAGCAGCTTCCTCCACCATGCAGTAATCGGTCTAACTCCTCTTTGCGTGCATCCACGTTTGATACCACATACGCAAAGTACCAACCCGTCAGCCATGTGCACCCTAGTCATTTGAGAGGGATGAAACACAGCCTATGCATCCAGAGAGTGTACCACAAAACGTCTCTTACACCACCTTATGTTTCCCTAGGCACTACTACTGGTTGTACTCGTATCCTACGGAACACATGCAGTTACGGTGCTTACAAAATCTCGTATTGGCACATATCCGGTGCCCCCGAAAGAATCCTTTCTAACATAGCATTCCCAGATGTTAAACATCCCTCCAACTGGCGTGGCCCAGTGATGCTGGGTTTAGCGCGCCACAAGATTACGTTTGGTTGTGCGGTGACAAGCTCTATCAAGTTCTGGCTCCCCTCTGGATAGGTACATGCACTCTAGTGGATTTGAATCCAGCAGTCACTGTACTCATGTCCTTAATGTACACGACACATCATTACCCAGAGTTCCAACACCCCGACCACCACAAGGTAAAAAGAGATCTGATGTCCGCTGGAGCTAAATTCATGGGTGGCCTGTTCCCATGGTGGGGTACAGTAAACAATGCCCATAAAATAGATACCTTACACGTCCGGCTAGAAAATCTCACTTACGAGACGACGCAAGGCTTCCAGGCATTGCCCCCATTCATAATAGCCTCTAGGAAGATGCTCATGCAGCACCAATTTGCTCTTGACCTTTTGTTCGCCTCAAAGGGTGGCCTGTGTCATGTGATCGGTGACTCCTGTTGCACTTACATTCCCGACGCCACCAAGAACATCACTGACACCGTGCTGCATCTCAACGACCTGTTAGCCGACATGAAAGCGATCATTGTTGGCCTATTAATCAGTTGTACCTGTTTGATTATCCCAATACTGAAGAAATGTGTTTCCAGCATGGTATCCTCAGCTTTCGTTCAGTATACTACTATTCCATTACATGACAATCCTTTGCGCCACAGTGAGATAGACCAGCTAGAATCAGAAGAGTCTGATTCCGACACTACAATATAATCATGTGTGTATCTCCTCTCTTATGCTTACATTATATTGGAGTCTGTCCTCCACAAAAACAGCCAGTTTTCTATGATATATCTGTAATGTGTTTACTTAAACCAGCGATGGAGTGTATTCATTGATGTGTTATATCAGTCTATCCTGTCATTTGTTTTTTTTATTGATCAAGTATGATCAAAAGGGGAGAATGTAGTGGACATTTTTATTATATCCTTATATGCTTAAACCAAATGCTTCTCGTAAATGTCATGTGCTGTCTTCTTCTTCTTCTTCTTCTTCTTCTTCTTCTTCTTCTTCTTCTTCTTCTTCTTCTTCTTCTTCTTCTTCTTCAAGGCCACAGAGCTGCTTTGACTACTGGGAGACTCACACACAGTCACACCAGAACTTCCCTACTCTGAGAACCGTTATGCTATCTCCCGCTCAAGGACAAGTGTCTAATAACAATGTGACTGTGTGAAGACAGATTTCTCACGTTCCCACTCATTTCCTATATAACCTTCGCTTTTTCATTGTACTACGCACACTCGGGCAGACTATCCTATACTCTGTCAGACCTGTGTCTATCTTTATTGTATCCTATGTATTTGAAGCTTCAAATAAATAACCCAAAAGACAAGCTCTGTCTGATTCACCATTTATTTGTTTTGATCACTTTGACTTGTACTCTCCAGCCGTGTTGGGTCCTAGATTTCCATAACAATTGATAGATATTGATGATTTGAGGTATGCGGCAGCCTCCATGTAAAGTTACGGGTTGAAAACAGTAGGCCTATTTCTGGTCTCAACGTTTTCATAATAAAACCAATGATCAAATGAACATTTAATATTCATTACTAAAGGTACAGCGGAATCATCACAGCGCACAAAACCTATTACCGCCGCAGATGGACCAAAAAAGGGAGCGTTTGAAAAAAAAAGGGGCGGGTCCGCTCAGTGAAACGATAACAACGAAACATGGAGGAACAGAAGTCTGCGTTTAAAATCGTGTGTGCGTGCGTGCGTGCGTGCGTGCATGCGTGCATGCGTGTGTGTAGTTAAAACACATCAGCCTGCGGTCACTCTTAGCCTTTCTAATGATTCTGAAGGTAAACACAGTGAAGGCGGTGCGTGAAAGGCGGTGCGTGAAAGGCGGTGCGTGAAAGGCACTGCGCGCTCCTCTTCTCAGAGGCTGAGTTAACCCTCCCGCTGCCTCCTGGTGCTGCAGAGATTTCATGAAGTGAAGGAGGATTTCCTTCTATAAAACAGCTGTGGGCAGCAGATACTGTGAGTGTCAGACATGAATACATAGATCAAGGCGGACTGGTGCACACACTCTCCTGTTTTGCCAATCCGGTGGTTAAACAAATATAGCTCTAAACCCCTGGCCGAAATGTCCTTAAAATGAAGTCCGAGTTCGACATTTTAATTAATTCATTCATTCATTACCTTTCCAACTCCTCATGCAGTTGACTGTTACAGGTCTATACAGGTTCATTGTACAATAAGCTACAAATCGAGAGACTGAAACTGTATTTTCCTTTACCGTTCTGTTTTAATTTCACAATAAAGTTAATAGTCATATTAATGTTTGATATTATTATGTTTTATTAACTAGACCACTGTTTTTTTTTAACCCGCGCCGCCTAGTGGTTAAAGCACGTTATTGAATTTAGTTGTTGAATAAGTTTGATTTGATGAAAACATTTAAATATTAAGAGTAGCCTACATACAAAATTGAAAATATCAAGAAGATACTGTAGTGATCTCTACAATGCAGGATGTCCAAATATATTAACAGGAGGATGTGCAAAACAGACAAACTAATAAGGCTTTATTTAAACATTAAAGATTACTTTAAGTTAAGGTCTTCTTTTGAATAAGAAAAAAACGTTGGGGTTATCCACAGATAAATATGAAGTCTGACAAAGTACTTAACGTCCAATATATTGCATAGTTTATTTTGGCAATTACTTGACAATCACCTTCCCTGAATTTGACTCCGGTGTAACTAAAGTCTGATTTAAGCATGGGCGTCGCAGCCATTATATCAGGGTGGGACAAGTCCCCCCCACTTTTTCAAATGATTAGTTTAGACCCCCCCACTTCTACCATGTGGAAAGTCGGTGAATCGGTCTATCCACTCGCCGCACTTTGTAGAGCGCTGTGTCAGTGCTTCACTATCAAATCCATTCCACTTGCTTATTGAGAGAATGCCCAAATCAATGAAACTCCGTACCATGTTTTCACTGCTACTTTGTACCAAGGCAGATTCTCCCATAGCGCGCGCATGTTCAAGGAGTGTTGCCATAGTTGGACAGCTCAGATCTGTTGTATGAAGCGATGCCAGTAGCAGAGGTAAGGCACACACACCAAGTGTTCAGGACATTGTTAATACAGCGAAAATCAAAGCTGACGATCTCTTGGTTTGATATGTTTTCTCCCCCAGACAACATGTACTGTACATCAGAAAAAAAAATTCAAAGAAGAGGAAAGTAAGTCATCAGCTGGTAGCAGTTAATCAGTTAACAGTGATGGCGGCGGCGTCTCACTTCTGGAGAGGAGTTTCGTCTTTATGTCATGATAGAGAGATACAAATACTGAATAGTTTAGATGAGAAAAGGCATCGAAATGCCAGGTTACTAGTATTTATCATGTAAACAGGAAACATGAATAACCGATCTCTCTGTTCTCATGTAAACACCATGATGTCCATGTAGAGGCGCAGTCAGTGTGTTTTACTGGAGCCTCAGTTCGATCAGAGATTATTTTCTGAGTTCTTTAAGGTACTCTCTCTCAATATGATAATGTGCATTATGTTTTACTTATACTTCTTATCATTCAGAAGCTTTTTGTGTGTGTTTATGTTTTACTGAGTGCTTATAGGCAATTTCCATCCCAGTATTCAGTTAACTATTTATTTTCTGTACACATTACATAGACTAGCTAATATTCTACCTACTGCTTGGGGCTTTGAGTCTTCAAAATGTCCAATGTCACAGACTGGGACTTACTTTAGAGTCAGTTGTATTTACATTCAGTATGACTTGTTAATTTTAAGGAAATCAGTGGGGATATTGAACAGGAAACATTTCAGTCAAGGGGCATCATATGACCAATATAGACAGAAGAGCAACATTTATTTGAACATTTAAGTCGATACCATTCCTAGGTGAACTTAACATCTGTATGGAGTCAGATCAGTCTCAATATTAATAAATGCTCACAGAAGGATTCACAAATGTATTTTGCGATTTATATATAAATGACTCTCCACAAAAATATCTCTCAATGCACTCACAAATATTTATTGTTGTATATAAATGTACAAAAAATGGGCATTTAAACTGCTTTTTATTAATTCAAAGACGGCTCTGAATTAATAATCAAATATGTTTCCTTTTTTTACTACCGGATGAAATTACAAAATGTACCCATCATTTTCCTCATGCCACATTAAAGTATCAAACCACCTGATAAAATGCACCAGAATACAGGAAATCTATTTTTTTTTTTCGTGGGGGGGGATCCCCAAACCCCCGGTTAAAAATGTCCCCCCCCACATTCAGGATGTTTCCTACGCCCATGGATTTAAGGGTTGTTTATATTTCACATCATTAATCAGAATCTGCAAAGTAACTAAAATACATATAGTGGAGTAAACATACCAGGTTAACCTCTGAATTGTATTGGAGTAGAACAAAGTAGTATCCTGCTGTAACAAAAATATTTCCCAACTTGGGATCAATAAAGTATATCTTATCTTATCTTAAGATGATCGATGGCTACTGCCATATTTGCCTCTGAACCTTGACAAGTGCATGTTTCAGGCTTATCAATGAACAACAGGTGGGGTCACAGACATAAGACCAGCTGTTAAATAAAGCTCTTCTGACCTTAGGTGTCATGTGGGTATATTAATTCACCCATTTATTAATTATATGTTTTAAATTTGATAACACCACTGTGTTTCGTATCCCCTAAACTACCAGGGTGTACACAGTTTAATACTGGCAACTTCTAATTGTGGGAAATACGAAAACGTCTTAAAGAGACGTGCCATATACAGTAATGTTGTGAAACACACAATAGCCAGCATGTGTAGTTCTGGGGGGGGGGGGGGCTGGAGCCGGGGGCTGGACCCGTCCAATTCCAGTTTTGGAAAGTCTGCCGTGGTTCCATTCCATTTCAAAGAGCTGTTGACGCTCAGCGTAACCTTGTCGCACTGCCACTCCAACATCCAATCACAGGTCTTGATGACTAATCACGGGGTTTGTAAAGCAAGGCGGATGTTGTAGTCCCAAACGATAGCTGGGGATTCTGGGTAGTGTAGTGTCTTCGGAAACTGTAGTGTCTAAACTCCTAAAAAACGATTTGTTTCTCTGAATCGAAGGTTAAAAACACAAAAGCATTGTACACAATTTAAACCAATCAATATTGTGTAATTAACAAGGATAAACTGATGTTTTTTAGTGGATGAGTAATGCAGATATCACTGTGTAATCATTTGACAGTGAGGGGAATATATCCGGTTTTATTATGAAAACTTCGAGACCGGAAAAACTGTTTTCACCCACGCTAACTTTACCTGGAAGCTGCATACACTTTATCCTGGCGAGACTTCAAATCATCTTCGTAATATCTATCAAACTATAGATCCTCAGACCACAGCTTGCCGTATCACATTGCTGAACATGCCAAAAGCCAGAAAGATACACACAAACAATCCATTGATGTGCAACTATAGACCCCCTGGTATTAAACCATGTCCTTTGTTCTGTCTCGACTGGCTTATTATCTCCTTAGCTAGCCAGGGTTACCAGACACAGACCACTAGATCTTTAGGGAGTGGGAGGCTACCGCAGTTCACAGTAATGAGGCTACACACCAAGCCACATCACACACTGTGACACATCGTGGCATGTGCAGAAAGGACAACGCTGACCTTAAAGTAAATTACATTTAAACCAATGTTAGAGTTTAAGACCAATGTCTTGTCATGGTGCACAGTGTAACAGAGAAAAAGACAAATTCAACAATATTGAGAAATACTGTGTGGGCTATATGATAACACTAACTGCATGTATTTACAGAATTGTGTGGCTTTCTGAATAAGAGAACATATCGCTATTGTGCCATTGAGATTAGATAGCATAGGCCTACATTAGTTTGCTAACAAGCAACATCTTTTGGGAAAATGTATAGATTATGGATGTATGTTTGGCAACTATGCCAGTAAACATTAAATGCTACATGTTGTGGTACTGTTAGACTAAACCAGGGGTACTCAAACTTTTTTGTTAAAAAGGTCCACTTGTGAATTGTATACAAGGTCAATGGTCCGGATCAACGCCAGTAAAGTCCCCCCCACCCCCGGAGCGGAGCACCGAAACTGAAATGAATAAGCAGTTTTGGCGCCCTATGCATGGGGCCCCCTTGAGGGGGTTTCCCGACATGTCGTTGCAGTAAATTAAAGGGTGTTTCATGTTGTCGTTGCTGTGGACCTTCTTAATCTTTTTTAATGTTTTTATTTTATTTATTTTTTGTTGAAATTGTTACGTTTATTCTGGTTTGTATCTTTTATTTTAAATTAATTAATTAATTTTCTGTTTTGTGAGCTGAGCTGTGTGATTTTATATTTTATGTATCTCTCTCTTTGGTCTGGAGGTTTTAAAGTGCTATATAAAGTTGGATTGGATTGGATTAATCTACTTTATTTGGGGGCTCCCTTCTGGTCCAAGCACTTGCCTGTCGGTAAACGGCACCCCTGTATACGTAATAATAAAAAAAGGAACTCACCTTGTGATAAACCCGCAAGAGAAAAAGCATTTGAGCTCCATACTGTTTCAGAAATAATCTTTGATGTGGTTTAGAACAGGATGGCGTTTTATCACAGCAGAATTTAACTTTATCTCCGGTAGAATTCTGATCAGGCATTAGCTCCGCCTCCTCCCAAAATCCGCGTTTCTCTAACAGGGCTGCAAAAGAGGGGTATGAGCAGTATGAGGCATGGCTACAATGGGTGAACTGTTTGGTATTTTAAGCAAAGAAACTTCACAGACATGTTTTGTATAGGTATGACCCTACAATATATTGTTCCAATATAGCATAATAGGTCCACTTTAATTTACATCAGAATTTTTTTTTATAATAATGGGACACAGGGTTCGGTCCGGATTGATTTGCAGTTCGGTCCGGAGTTTGAGAAGCCCTGGACTAAACGTTACTGCTTCCTCTGATCCCCATCCCATGCCATCTCTTCAAAAAGATTTCTTATGTTAACAAAATATGTAGGTTTTAGGTGAAATGTGTTAACTATACACTGTAAAAACTGTGACCTATAGTTACTTAATAAAATTGTGGCAACAAAGTGACACTTTGTCTAGATTATTTTCTAGACATTTTCTATACCTAATCCAATCGCCTTCTTATTGGCACAGACATTATACACATTCAGTTGACAAACCACCAAGCATATAACTTACAACAGGTACATTTATTTGTGCAGAATACAAATTATTTATCATTAATGTAAATTAAACTTTTACATATATGCACACCTTGGTGCATTTGTAGATGATTAGGAATGTAAAAAATGTATGAATGTATGTGATGTGTATAAATGGTGTCGTCTTTTTTAACTTTGTTTTAACTTTTTGTATTACTGTCTATATAATTAGAATCTGTGTTTAAAAGTCCCTCTGTGAGGGCAACAAGAAAACAATAAAAAGTTCACAAAACAAATAATACAAATTATTTGTGCATACGAGTAAAACTGTCCGCCTGTGAAACAGGGCACAATATGTAACTAGGACCCCAGAAAGACAGGAGCACAGTAGGCTTTAAAGTGAGATCCTTCTACATTAAACAACAGTGCAAGCCTCTAACAAAGCAGCACGTAACAATTGTAACATGGCCTTAACATTTCCCTTTCCCTTAAGCCAGTAGCTTGTTTTTTAGGGTGTTCACTTTTGGAGACAGCTTTGAGCAATCCAGCTCAAGGAAGAGTTTCTGGAACACTTCCAGTGTTTGCCGGATCTCCTTGGGATACGCCAGATTCAATGCGTATGCCATCCCAATCAGCAAGGAGCAAGCCCTTGGAAAAGTCCCCAGAGCAGTCAGGACTTTGATGCCTTCCACCACAATACCGATGTCCTCGGTTGCATTGTTCTTGGCTCTGTAAATCGTCATCCTTGCTGCAACAAGGTCCTGTGACACGTTGTCTTCGTCAGGATCCTGAAATAGAAAAACATTTTTTAGTTTAGGTTCCCACGGACTGTGTTTTTTTTTTATCCTCTTTGTCCATTATAATCCATTAATACCAATCATTGTTGTATGATAGTACATTTACTAAATATATATTTATATTAATAGCATACCATATATTCATTCAATTAAATTGTTCAGTTTATTTGGGTTATTAAGTTAATTAAGATGAACAGAGACTGCACGCAAATATGTCATGTGTGAAAAATAAGAGATTAAATACTTGCAAAAACACACTTTTCTGCAAGTTAAGTTCAATCAATCAATCAATCAATGTTTATTTATATAGCCCAATATCACAAATGTTACATTTATCTCAGTGGTCTTCACAGTGTGTACAGAATATCAGTATGACAATACGACACCCTCTGTCCTTAGACCCTCATATCGTACAAGGAAAAACTTCCGAAGAAAACCCAGTTTAAAGGGAAAAATGGGAGAAACCTCAGGGAGAGCAACAGAGGAGGGATCCCTCTCCCAGGACGGACAGACGTGCAATAGATGCCGTGTGTAAATTGAAAAGATAATACATTTACAACATAGGTAGTCCAAATGTTTGGAAATGCATGTGTGTATAATAGGAAGATGAATCCACGAGGATATCCATCCAGGACCGATGATCCAGGACCACAGCCACGACTCAAGATCCAGTGCTCGCGATCCAGGATACAGGACCGCAGGATCATCCATGACTCCGGATCCCGGAATATATAGACACCAAAAAGAAAGAAATGTGGGGAAGCTGGGTTAATCGGAACATGAGAGTACACAGGTACAGACCGAGAGAAGGAAGAAGTAAGATGTCCCCCGACAAACTAAGCCTATATCGGCAAAACTAGGGGCTGAATCTAATCAGCCCTAACTATAAGCTTTATCAAAAAGGAAGGTCTTAAGCGCACTCTTAAAAACGGATAGGGTGTCTGCCGCCCGAACACAAACTGGAAGCTGATTCCACAAATGTGGAGCTTGATAAGAAAAGGCTCTGGCTCCCATTGTACTTTTAGAGATTCTAGGAACAACCAACAACCCTGCATTCTTGGAACGCAATGCCCTAGTAGGACAGTAGGGTATAATGAGTTCTTTAAGGTAATATGGCGCCTGCCCATTAAGGGCTTTGTAGGCGAGAAGAAGAATTTTATCCTGTGTTCTATAGGAAGCCAGTGTAAGGCAGCCAGAACAGGAGTAATGTGGTCCCTTTTCCTAACTCTGGTTAGTACACGAGCCGCAGCATTTTGAATCAGCTGAAGCGACTTGACTGACTTCTTGGTACTCCCTGATAATAAAGAGTTACAATAATCCAGTCTAGAAGTAACAAATGCATGGACTAGTTTCTCTGCATCGTTTTGAGGCAAGATATGCCTGATTTTTGCAATGTTACGTAGATGGAAGTAGGCGGTCCTTGAAATTGATTTTATGTGGGCGTTAAAGGATAAATCCTGATCAAATATAACATCAAGTTTCCTTACAGTCTCACTGGAGGCCAAATTAATGCCATCCATAGTTAGTATATCTTTAGATAATTTGTTTCGTAGATTCTTCGGGCCAAGTACAATAACTTCAGTTTTGGTCATGTTTAACATCAAAAAGTTTAAGGTCATCCACGTTTTTAAGTCCTTAAGGCAGTCTTGAATTTTATTTAGATGATTAATTTCATCAGGCTTTATTGATAAATATAGTTGAGTATCATCCGCATAACAATGAAAGTTTACAGAATGATTCCTTATAATATTGCCTATTGGAAGCATATATAATGTGGACAAAATAGGTCCGAGCACTGAGCCCTGTGGCACTCCATGGCTAACTTTGGTTTGCGTGGAAGATTCATCGTTGACACGTACAAACTGAGAGCGTTCAGATAGATAGGACCTAAACCAGCCTAAAGCAGTTCCCTGTATGCCAACTAAGTGCTCTAGTCTTTGCAATAGGATGTCATGATCGATAGTATCACATGCAGCACTGAGATCGAGCAAAACAAGAATAGAGACAAGTCCCTTGTCTGAGGCTATTAGAATGTCATTTGTGACTTTAACCAGAGCTGTCTCTGTGCTATGATGTGTTCTAAAGCCAGACAATAAATCATTGTTTTTTAAGTAATCACACAACTGTTTTGCGACCGCTTTCTCAAGAATCTTTGAGAGGAACGGAAGATTAGAAATAGGTCTATAGTTGGCTAAAACCTCTGGATCGAGGTTGTGCTTTTTAAGAAGCGGTTTTATCACTGCTACTTTGAATGATTGTGGAACATAGCCTGATAATAAAGACATATTCATAATATTTAATAAAGAAGTGCTAATTAATGGAAAAACTTCCTTCAACAGCTTAGTTGGAATTGGGTCTAACATGCACGTTGATGGTTTAGAAGAGAGAATCATTGAATGTAATTGTTCAAGGTTTATGGCTGAAAAGCATTCTAGTTTACTATCTAGTGTAATATTAGAACTTACGTTTCCGGGAGCTGTTGATAACACTATACTGGTCAAAGGCAAGAGGTCATTAATTTCGTTTCTAAGAGTAACAATTTTATCGTTAAAAAAGCACATAAAATCATTACTACTGAGTGCTATGGGAATAGAAGGCTCAATGGAGCTGTGGCTCTCTGTCAGCCTGGCTACAGTGCTGAAAAGAAATCTTGCATTATTCTTATTCTCATCTATTAATGAAGAGTAGTAGGCTGCTCTCGCTTTACGCAGTGCTTTCTTATATTCATTGAGAGTAATATGCCAAATTAAACGAGATTCTTCAAGTTTAGTGGAACGCCATATCCTTTCAAGTTGTCTAGACTTTTGCTTTATTTTGCGGGTTTCGGCATTATGCCATGGAGCTAATCTATGTTGTTTTATTTTCTTCTTTTTCAAAGGAGCAACAGAGTCTAATTTTATTCGCAGCGCATCTATAGCACTATCAACAACATGATCAATTTGGGGTGGTGTACATTTTGTATAAGTTTCCTCCCCTACATGCAGACATGCTATCGAGTTAAGTATTGGTGGAATCTCTTCCTTAAATGTGGCGATAGCACTAACAGATAGGTTTCTGCTGCAGGAGCTTTTGACTAATGTCTCGTAACAGTACTTCAAAAGTTACTAAGAAATGGTCGGATAAAGCAGGATTATGCGGTTCGACTAATAGTTGCTCAATTTCAATACCATAAGTCAGAACAAGGTCGAGAGTGTGATTATAGCAGTGGGTTGGTTTATTTACACTCTGACAGAAACCAACAGAATCTAATATAGAGTTAAATGCAACAGTGACGCTGATACACTGTCCGAATATCTAACTGAACAACTCGGCCGTGATGTTAACTGTCACCGTATTGACACTGCGAGCAGCAGATATAGCTCGTTTAAAGTGTGTGCTGAGTGCAATGAAGTTGCGGAGATGTTTAACCCAGAACTCTGGCCTGAAGGCTCAGTTGTGAGGCGATACTATGAACCACGTAAAGCGGAGGTGATAGGGGCTAGCAGAGCTAGACCTTTTGCTGGTGCGAGGGTACTGAATGGGGCTACGGCTGAGCTGCTTAGCTAAACGTTATGCGGGTTGGATCATTTAACTGTCGCGGGCTGCGCCTGGGCAACAGCGCTGCCGATAGGATCCGACGTGTAGTGGTGGACAACTTGCTACAAAAATGTGACATTTTATGCTTGCAAGAAACTTTCTTACCTAAGCAGGACTTGGGAAAGTTGAACTCTCTTAATGACAATTTTCACGGGGCTGGTGAGTCCACTACGGACCTATCTCTGGGAATAGTGAGAGGAAGGATAGCAGGGGGCGTGGCTATCCTGTGGCACAAAAAGCTGGACGCTGTCATTAATGTCATCAGGCTTGAAGTTGACTGGTGTATTGCTGTACAGATCAAAATGAATAACAAGGAGTTTAGCATTCTCAATGTATATACACCATATGAGTCACAGCATAATGAAGATGAATACCTGAACAGACTTGCTTTTATACATTCTTTTATTGTTGATAATCATTCCTCCAGTGTTTATGTAGTGGGTGATATGAATGCTGACATATCAGACAAAAGGTCCTTGTTTGCTAAGCATATGCTACAGTTTTGTGATGATAACAATCTTATATTATCAAGCCAAATACTTCTGCCTACAGATAGCTATTCATATATAAGCGAGGCCTGGCATACAACTTCATGGCTTGACCATTGCATAAGCACTGCTAATGCCCATGACATTGTAAGATCAATTGAGATTGTGTATGAGGCATCAATGTCAGATCACATTCCTTTTATAATGTCACTAGATTGTGATAGTCTCCCTGAGATGTCTCAGGAGGCTAAACATGCCTGTACCACTAAAGTGGACTGGTCCAAGCTCACAAATGAGGATAGGCTATTGTACTATGGGAGAACTGATGTCCTATTAAGTGATGTATATCTACCCAAAGTGGCAACTCTGTGTGTTGATGTGGGTTGTAATGAAAGCTCTCACCGTGAAGACCTCTGTAACATGTATGATTGTATTGTGGGAGCTGTATGGGAGGCCAGTATACCGTGCTGTACCTACTCTAGGAAGAGACACAACGTCAAGCCAGGGTGGAATACACATGTGGCTGATCAATACGCTGAAGCCAAGAATGCTTTTGGGGCCTGGGTCCAGGCAGGAAGGCCCAGAGAGGGGCCTGTCCTGGATCTCAAAAAGCGTACACATGCTAGATATAAATATGCAGTTCGTTATGTCAACAAACACACAGAAACATTGAGAGCAGACTCGATGGCTGAAAAGCTCCTTCATAATGATGTGACTGGCTTCTGGAAGGAGGTGAGAGCTCTGAACAGGGCCAGTACGTCATTACCGTGTACCATAGAGGGAGTATCTGGAGCCGATAACATAGCCGAGTTGTGGAGGCAACATTACTCTACTATACTTAATTGTGTTAAAAGTGACCCCTACAAAGTTGGTAGTGTTGTGAAAAGTGACACAGTGGGAATCACAGCTAAAGAGGTTTATCGAGCAATTGAACAGCTAGCTGATAACAAAGCATGCGGCTCTGACCGAATCACTGCAGAGCACCTTAAACTGGCAAGCCCGAAGGTTGCAGTTCTTCTTGCCATTTGTTTTACCGGCCTCATGACTCATGGTATGTTGCCAGACTCCATGTTGACGGTTACCTTGGTCCCTGTCATTAAGGACAAAGCGGGCAAGGTAGGGAGCTTGGATAACTATAGACCAATTGCTCTGGCCAGTGTGTTATCCAAAGTCCTGGAAAGAATTTTGTTGGATAGACTATGTTCTTATTTATGTACCTCAGATAACCAGTTTGGCTTCAAGGCTAAGCATGGTACTGAGCTATGCATCTATGCTTTGAAGGAAATGGTAGAAACATATAGAAGACAGAATTCCACTGTTCTGATTGGTTTCATTGATGCCTCTAAGGCTTTTGACCGAGTTAACCATCATAAACTGTTTTTAAAATTGAGACAAAGAGGTGTGCCTAACAGTATAATTAGGATCCTGGCTTATTGGTATGCCAACCAGAGCATGCGGATCAAATGGGGGAATGCAGTCTCGGCGCCATTTGGTGTTGGTAATGGAGTCCGCCAGGGGGGGCTCCTCTCACCGAGCCTTTTTAATATCTATATGAATGATCTATCAGATGATTTAAGTGTCTGTAAAACAGGGTGTGTGATTGGTAATGTGATTGTAAACCATCTTATGTATGCCGATGATCTGGCAATTGTTTCTCCTAGCAGTGCTGGTTTTCAACAGTTGCTAAATGTTTGTTCTGATTACGGAGTCAAATTTGACGTTAAATACAATGCTAAGAAGAGCGCTGTAATGATCTGTAGAGCAAAAGGGGATAAGAACCTTTGTTTTCCAACATTCTATCTGTCAGGACAGGTGCTGTCTGTTTGCTGCAACACGAAGTATCTGGGACACATCATCACAGATGAAATGGCTGATGATGATGACATGTATAGACAGCGGCGTGTCTTATATATACAAGCCAACATGTTGGCTAGAAAATTCTCTTGGTGTTCAGATAAGGTTAAGGTGAACCTCTTTAGAGCGTATTGCACTCCTCTCTATACTGCCCCCTTGTGGGTCAAGTATAAGAAGGCGAGCCTCCGGAAGCTCCAGGTTGCATATAATGACTGTTTGCGTATACTGCTTAGAAAACCAAGGTGGTGCAGTGCAAGTGAAATGTTCTGTAATGCACGAGTCAACACGTTCCATGCTCTTTTGAGAGGTCTGATGTACAAATTCATCTGTCGATTGAATGTTTCTCATAACTCTGTCATTATGCTGCTTTCAAATCCGTGTCTCAGTGCTGTACGATACCAGTCACCTCTGTGGAAACATTGGTATGGCTGCCTTTTTTTAGTTTGTATTTGAGTGTTGTATGTTTTGTAATAATGGACCAAGAGTCTCTTTAAATAAAGATGATGATGATGATGAGTAAGGCTATTTTTATCATCTTCAACATGAATATTAAAGTCACCTACGATAATTACTTTGTCTGTTTTAAGAACCAAAGTTGATAAAAACTCAGAGAATTCTGATAAGAATTCTGAATAAGGACAGGGGCTGAAGTCGAATAGTCCATTTAGCTTAGGAACCTTCCTAAAGGAGTGAAATGACCCGGAAGTCCCTCAGTGGCAGCCATGATAAGTGCCGTTCGAATTCTCTAGAATGATGAGAATGATAGGAAAGGAGGTTTCAAACTTCCTTTATAACCTCCTTTAGCTTAGGAACCACTGGACCTCCCTAACCGACAGGAGAAGCGAAAATGCTGCCCCACAATGCCTTGCAGCCGCAGCATTTGCCGTCACTCAACAGTCGGCCGTTCACGGAAACAACCGATTATGACCGAGAAATGATATCATGAAAGTTACAGTGCTTAATAAGCATTTTAAAACATAGGTGGTAAGTTGCCAAAGTGCTTTGTTTTGAACGTTCATCAGTATTATAATCAAAAAGAGAAATATGAACGTTAGTTTTCACTGAAATTATCAAATAAAGTCAACATTTCAGTCTTTACTGAGCTGTGTGGGGTTTGTTCAACTTTTAAAAGATGTTTGAATGGTGATATACACAGTGATAGATGTTAAGGACTAACGTTTATAATAAATACATCTGTATTGATTTTAAGATCTTTAGTTCATACAATCATACGTATTGGGATCATTTGTATTAATGTGGACCGGAGGGAGAGGGTGACGAGCATAAGTTTCACTTTCCTTTTTTATTTAAATTCCAACTTTGGTCCTGAAGAATATGTTTCTCTGTTGTCCACGTTCATAAAGCAAAGCAGCAGCATCAGAGCACGGTGCAGAGTCTCTAGATGAGTCCGTCGTTCTTATTAAACATCCATGTTGTAGTCCGCTGTATAGAAAACTGTGGTTTCCATAGTTTCCCCACAGCAGCAGACGCACAAAATGACGTCCGCTGGCACATCATAAACACGTCGGATAGTGAAAGTGCATTCGGATTCTCTAAAGTACCGCAGTCTCTTCTCCTAAGTCCTTTTGAATTCTCCTATCCACTATCCCTTAACCCCGTGATGTTTCACTCAGAGGTCAAGGAATAGACGATAGGGTTAGAACTTAGGAGCTGATTTTTAAACTATCCGACTGCAGCCCTGGTGCACGGTACACTGTAACAAATAAGATTGGCTGCAAAGTTTTCCAGGTCGGATGCGTAAGACTAAAAACGAGGCTTTCAAAGGAGGTATAATTTAATTTTGGTTTAGTATTGATAAGTAAACTTGAGTCAAAGATTGCTGCAACTCCACCTCCTCGGCCCGTGCCTCGAGCAATATGAGTGTTGACATGGCTGGGTGGAGTGGCCTCATTTATTTATTTAAGTTAAAAAGTATGAGGCAATTTTAACAATTTATTGACAACATAAATTATTGTCTGAAAAGAGAAAGAAATCCATTAATAATTGTATGTCCATGAAACTTGACTATTGATCAATATCTATACATACCAGGGTTTCCGCTAGGATTTTTTCTCGCCGGTCAAATGTCCGGGCAGAATTTATTTTACCGGACAAATTTGAAACTTACCGGTCATATTTCAATAATAATAATAAGAGTTGTGTAGCAGAGTTTCCGTTAGCAGGTAATTACCGGACTATGAGCAGATATGCTTCAGTTTAAAACTCAGTTCACGGGGCTCATTTTTATATTGCTTCAGTTTATAAACGTAACAGATCGAAAAATTCAGATTCATTTTTCAATACATTATTCCACAAACAACATAATTATTACATTCAAACAAACTACTTGTAGTAGATAACGTACATTATTCAAAAGTTTACATTACATTTGAATAATAACACGGGAGAAACGGATCCTCTCTTTTCCTCTCTCCCTCCCTCTATCCCTCTCCCTCTATTTCTCTCCTGACAGCCCGTCAGTTTCTCATGCAGCTCCTGCAGCTCGCTAAACAGAGGGCGGGGCTTCAGGTGATTATGCAGAGCTGCGAGTCTCGGTCAGACTCAGCAGCTGATCTGATCTCTCTCTCGCGTCCGGTTACACTTCACTCGCGTTTATGTCCATATCGATCAGATCCAGCTCTCCTGATCGGCCTTTATAGAGAGCACCGATCAAACTATTAAGAGTGAATATCGGCCGATAATGACCGCCGGCCGATCGATCGGAGCCTCCCTAATTATTACCAGACATTTTGACCGGCAGGTTTTGAATTTACCGGTTTTTAATAAATTGTACCAGCTAAAAACCGGTAATTACCGGCTAACGGAAACCCTGATACATACATGTTCTCAAACACGATGGGTACCTTTTAAAGTCATCCACAGAAACTCAATCAATGATCAAACTGGATCTTTCACTTATTTTTAAATTGTCTTTCAGCTGCTCTGTGAAAAGCTCATAGCAAGGAACCTGTAGTACCAAAAAACAATACACATGGTCAAGACAAGAACTTTACAAACTTACAAAGGACAATAGCCAAAAGTTACTAGAAGAAATAGAGTTATGTCTTTTGAGATGTTAGCTTGCCAAGAAAAGAGAGATACAATAGATAGATATAGACAGATAGAGAGAGAAACAGAGATCCACTTTTTATATTTTAACAATTCAACTTACATCATACTCTTTTAGGAGTTGGTCCGTGGACTCCCCGAGGCACACCATCAGACACCGAATTACAAGACCTCTGCTCATGTCGATTCTGGGATTGCTTGGAGCCTGAAATGACCAAAATAAACTTTATTAAAGTTAATGGTGTAACATTCGTCCATTTAACTAAAATGTGTCAAACCTACCTAGGTTCCTTAGATAACTATTAAATCCCTATTAAGGGTCCTTGATGTGATTGACTAGTTTAATGAAAGGCTTCCCGTCACTTCTAATCCAGTCTACCTTTTTTTGTGCTTAAAACAACTGTTAAAAACATAACCATTGCAGGTCTCGGGTTTTGGTATCCCATTAACAACGTTATACAGAATCAGCGATATCAAAGCACTTTTTGGCAAGTCTCAAACCTGAACTTTTGGTAGTGAGCAAAATATGCACCACTTTAAATATGTGCTCATGTACAATCTACTGGAATTCAATCGTTTTGCCATAAAGTCTACATTTATGATGGCTATAATGTTCTGTATGTTATGCAAAATAAACACATTATTGATTATAGACATTTCCAACAATGTCAACAACTAAACTTAATGAATTTGAATACATTCTGAATCTAATAATATTTACAAAACATTTCAAGAAGTCTCAACAATAAACAGGTAGCAAACATTATTGTCATTGTAACATACCATGAGAAGAATAGCCTGCAACTTTAAGCCCATGCTGCCTCTTGGAGTGGAAACGTTTCAGAAGCCTGGGAGTGTGTTCATCCAGCTTGGACATGAACTTTGAATCTAGCTGCACCATTGTAATTCTCTGAAACTCATCCTGGATCTAAAAGACAAATAAAACCAGAATTATATCTTCAAATATTAGTGTACACGTATACTATGTATGTGCGCTGCACTATATACTACAGTCAGTGTGCACAAAACACATCAACAGAGGTTCGATACAAATAACACCAAATTGTTATTTATGAAGAAAGAAAAAAAACAATTATATTCCTTTTTCACCCGCAAGCAATAGTGTTCGTTTCTTACTGTGCTCAGATTGACTGCTCTCCACACAACGTGGTAGCTTTGGTCGCTAATGTAGCATGCTAGCTTAGGTCGGCTAATGTAACATGCTAGCTAGCTTGTTAAGGTACCTTCTACCTTAGGCTGAGTAAAAGTCGAAAAACATTACCTGGTATCTTAAAAGTCACAACATTACCGTGGCACATTAAGACACAAAAAATAAGTGTGGCATTGTATCAAGCTTTTTTCAGTCCTTGCAATGGTTTTAGTGAAAATAAAGAGGACTAAATTACCAACTTTCATCCCTCAGCTTAATGTGGTTTTAGGTTTTGCCTACAATGCAATATAGTTGGCATGTGTGTTAATCAATAGCACAAAACAATGTTAAACTACTATATCAACTTGGTTAAAAAATGTCAGTTAACTTACAACAATTAAACAGTTCTTACCTTTGACGAAGCAGCAACCACAGTGGGCACAAGTGGGCTGTGGCAGCAAGTGAAGAACTTCAATGTGGTGCGAAATGGGCGGGAGTGTGAAGAGATTTGAATTTAAGAGCTCCCAATGAGTAACTTCCATTAATTTTCTGCATTTTTGAGGCTCTCATCAAATTCAATTAATTTCTACTCAAAATTTCATAGCTGGTTTTATATATTAAAAAAGTAATTAAAATGCAATTAATAAATATTTTAAGTTAGTTGAATTCAGCTCAATGTGATTCCTAAATACACAAAGTCTTTTTTATTATGTAAAGGCTACTACAAATTATTTATTTAAAATTAATTGACCCCAGTCACAGTTTTTACAGTGTAGGTTCAATTGCCATAACATGTTGTTATGATCATTTTGGTGATCCCTTCACACTCTTCTAGTGCTATTATCATAAAACATTCCAATACCTTGTGTAATGACTAAATACCTGCAATAAAAATTTCCCATCAACCTGACCTGTACTTTGAGTTCTTATAATCAAATGTAAGCGTGCAAACACAGTACAATTAGTGAACACAATAACTGTTAATTCTGTAAAATTGCAGCATGTAAGCATTGTCACTGGGATCATTAGTAATACCCTCAAAGCACCACTTTTCCCCAGCATCACAAAATCTGCTGGCATCGCTGTAGATTCTTATCCTCATTAAAAATAATGTGGTCTTGCCAAGCGGCAAACTCTGGGGAAGAGCCGGGACGCCAATACGGAAGTGCCACACACTGCAGTTCATACATGGGCCGCTAGGGACTGGCTGCAGAAAGGAGCAATTTCCATAGACCCCCATGTTAAAATGCCCAACTTTACAGCAGAAAAAAACATGTTTCTACCCATGGATGCAATAAATATTATTATCGATATAGTTAGATTCCACCTTCATGAATCTGTGAGTGAATTGTTTTCCAACACGACTCTTTTATTTATATTAGTTCTTAAAGTTTTTGCATAAATTGGGGCATGGTCACTTTGATGGACACGTAGATGCCTCACTGTCAGCTAACAGCAACTTGTCCACTCTGCTAGGCTACAACCATAGAGGCTACAACGTTAGTTAGTCGTAGTACTGTTCTTGACCCTTTAGCTTTAGCCGTGTTCGTGGTGATTGTGCCTTTTAGGGAATATTGTTACAAATACCAGACAATTCAAATGTCGTGCTGTGCGCTTGAATGTACTAACAGAACTTCCAAGAAGTCTAAAATGATAATATTATACATGTTAACCCCGTTCGCAGGTGTTTGTGTGCTTGGTAGCTTAGCTTGTTACTTATTAGCCAGCTAAGGACGTAACCCTTTATGCATACATATATATTTTAGTTTATGATTCAGCCTTGGGTAAGAATTTTATAGTCTATGGCTATGACGCCCATAATGCTAAATGGGAGCAAATGTTAATAGGGGACCCAATTATCCCAGTGGTGGCCGCCGGAGCTAACAGAGCTGCAGGGGGCTAGCTCCAGCCGGCGTCCCGGAGATAGCCCCCTGCGGCTCCGTTAGGTCCGGGCGGTGGAATCCATTTTTTCTTAACGTGTGAATGACAAGCATTAAGAATAACAAAATATAGCTAATTCTCTTGCAGATTGTCTCATTGGATTATAAATGTAACGTTTGGGAACTACACTGTTAGCAGTAACTTGGTATGCATGTATTTCATGTTAGCTTAGCTTCTTAGCCTGAGCTAGCTCTGTTTACTTCCAGTTCGGAGGCAGCAGGTCCCGCCTCGGCTCCGCCTCTTTGCCCTTATTTGGAGCAGGCGGGATTAGACTCTGACGTTGCTGTCAAGCCGTTAGTGGCCGACTCCGCCTACTAAGGGCTTCATGGCAACTCTGCAGAATCCTGACGTCACGGACACTACGTCACGGTGACGTCACGGACACTACGTCCATTTATATATACAGTCTATGGGTCTTGCACCAGAGGCTTGCAGCACCTGTGTGTGCCGGCACAGGTAAACCTGGACTCAGACCAGCTAGTGCATCACATCTCAGACTTTTAGCAAGCAGCTTTCAGCTTGCATCTCCGTCAGACAGAAAGACTTCATGACGGAATCAACACATACAGCTGGAGTCTGAAGAAGCCAGTCAGTCAGTAAGTAAAGTATTTCAGACTCTTATTTGATTGGACACTTCCTTTTTAGCTGCGAGAATCCTCTGCTGCTCTCGCCTCAAGGCAATACTCCTTTCTACTCTTTGTTCCCATTGTTTTTCCCCTTTGTCCTTTTCCCTGGTCTCATTACCAAAAACTTCTCTGTTAGTATTTATCTCTGTATCCATCCTTCTATTATGACTAGAAAACAGAGATATGTAGTTGTTAATGAGACCCAGACATGGTGGTTCTGTAGCTGCCATTACATAAACATATATCATTTTAAGGGCAAGGGCTCTGTATTCCATTGGGATCAAGCCCAAGAGTGTAGGGCACATTTGTCTGAACATACATTACAAATTGTATTCAACACAACAGTTTTGATGCAGCAAACATATATCCATAAGGCAAGTGGTCAAGTCTAGGGGAAATATTTTTTTCAAATCTCTGCAACTGTTCCCAATTACTTGTTTAATTAGTTTCATTTTGCAAAGAGCCAGGAATATCATATTTGCCTAAAGACGTGTTATCCACAGTGAATGTGTCACAAAGTTCATCAAGAGTGTCATTAAGGAAAGCCCACATGATGTATTTTTAATGATGATAAGAGACGAGCATTATAATCTCCAGGGAGCTTTTTCACAGTGAAATACATACAGTAGTGACAAGTCTTGAAACTTTTTTTTCCATGTTTTTACAGTTGTGTCCCAGAAAAGTTATAGAGAACAAAGCATGTGACAAATCCAGAGGAAGACAGTTTAGCACCTGCATGTAGTATTTTCTCTGTATTTTCTCTCACTTAAATAACTTAGCAGTCTTCTTCAACTTGTCGTGTCTTTTATGTTCTTTTCTTTGAGAAATGCTATTGAGAAAATGGATTAAAATTAGCAGTGACATGACTCACTATCCTTTGAATGTATAACCTGGATTAAACTGAGAAGACTCTGATCACTATGCCTGAAGACTGCAGTACGGATCAGAAGTTACTGTCTCATTGGCATGACAGTGTCTTTAGTTGTACGACTAACTTTTTTTATCCTCAGCTATTAGCTTAATTTAATAATCCTCTTCACAGTTTCGTGCAGTGCCCTTCCCTTTCTATCTCATCCGGTCTAGAGATCCAGACTTAAATGGTTCTGGCAAGGGATCTTTTGCCCAAGGATGAATTATTGTGTGCTCTTCGCCAGGGACAATGAAGGTGATATCCACCGGCACACATTGAGTTCTTGGTGAACAGTGATGAACCCATAAATATAATCAATTATTGACAATATGGCATTGGATTGAGACACGACACCACGTTTTATTACAGTTTTTTTTAGCTATTTTCCGTTTGTCCAGAATATAATATTTTCACCAAGATAAGCCTGTAATCTATGCAGTTATATTGTCAGCCTGAATGATAAGAAACAGAGAGCCAGACTCCGTTAGCCAGGGAAATTACAAGCCAATGTCAGCCTGAACTGGCATTTGGTTTGTGTGTCGGATCCGACAAGCAGCGATTGCATCCATTGCTGAAGGATCCCCGGGATAGTCAGGCAGCTGGACATGATGCTAGTCCTTTCTTCTCAAGCCTGTGGTCTATTTTTTTTAACCAAACACTACCAACTGTCATCTGTAACACACATCCTTTTCATACATGTAATAGAAATGTAATTTTGTGTTGCAGATTATCTTGTAACAGAACAGCCCAACATAAATGTATGTGACCACAGCCCTGTTGTCTACTAGATCAAAAGGGTTTGTTTCACCATATCATCTTTGGTCTCAATAGTTTAAAAGAATACATTTTGTCAAAAGTCAGGCCTGAAGAAAGAAAGGATTCTTTATGCGCATTCACACCGCAGTACTTTTCCCACAAAGGTTCATGAGAACTTAGTTCATGAGAACTCTTTAGTTCTCATGAACACCGTTCACACCGGAATAAGTCCCTGGGGGAGGATTAGGCAAATGAAGCCGCTGACGTCACTTCTTCTTCTGCTTTGGGTTTACTGGCAGGCCGCAAACAGCTTCAGACATAGGAACCTTTTTCTCCCACGAAAGTCCCTGCTCTCTAGCAGGGACGGAAAAGGGGGTGAAAAGGTTAATTTTTGTTCCGGCTCTTTTTGGTGTGAACGCAACATTTCCAAACTATATCGGAACTAAAGTGGGAAAAGTACTGCGGTGTGAACGCGCCTTTTGACAACAGTCAGATCATGAGAAATGTAGCAGTGCTGTCGCCTCTTTAAATCCTGGTGTTATGCCTGAAGCATAAATCCTGAGAATATGTTCACAGATTCTGTCAGACACCCTGTTCTCTTGAACCTTCTTCCTCTTATCTCACCAGATCTCTTTTGCACCGCCCTCTCTTTTATTTCACTGTTACTCACTTTGCACTACCCAACACATCTTATTCTATTATGTACTGATGTTTGATGCAACCTTTAAGAGAGCAGCGTAGCTATTTTATCTCGGCATCCGTTTTGGGTCAGTAGAGATGACCGTGTTCTACAGATGCTCCCAGGATGCCAAAGGGCTCCCCAGCTGCAGTGTCCACGAGAGAGACCTCTTTATACAACGTGCCTTCTGTTTCTTGATGCTTTTACGGCAGAGCTTTTCACAAGTTCAAAGAGTTTAACACAAGCTAGAGAAAAATACTTATCACTTACTTTTTTCCAACCCAGTTCCAAGACAAATGTCAGCTCAAAGACATGCTGAAAGCAATATTTCAAAGCTGAAGATCTGCTGTAGGCAAAGTGTTTTTATCACAGCGGTAACACAGATGTGTCAGCCAGTGCAGCTCAATGTCTTACGTCTTGATCCTTATGGCAAATAGAAAAGTGCTTCATACACCTCTTAAAATTATACAATGTGGGGGATGGGTCGTCATGAACTAGTGGGCATTTAATTTACAAACAGTCTTAATCTCAGGTAGAGAGAGATAAAAGAGAGATCAAATTAATTTCACACTGTTCCTAAAATAGGCACACCAAGATTATTATTATGGACAAATATGAGAATATACACTTGCTAATTCTCAAACTAACATAATGTAATAAGTTCCTTTGATTTTATTGATATCGAAAGAAAATATCAAGACACTTAAATCTAAGATATGTCGGTTATCTTTGCATTATAACCAGCAGCATTTTCCAACAGTAAAACAATGAGAACTGTTGACATGTTTATCAAATATGCAGAGTAAGAAAAGTACTGCCATTATTCATTGTTCAACTTTCATAGGTGGGACGAGAGAATACATTATAATTTGATTGTTAGAGGCCAATTACATTCAATACATTTACTCCAGTTTTAGAGAAACAGATAATGTAGAATATGTATTCAGCATGACTGTACGCTTCACCAAATGTGTATAGGGCCTAGGCACAAACGTTTCTGTTTTTAGTTTGCAACAGTTTTCTGCTGGTTGCACTGAAATCTACCTGCAGATTTGCAGCATGTAGTTGTTGCTTTACAGTGTGTAACATCCCTTGACAGGGAATGCACTGGTATGAACAAAAATGCAAATATAAAGAGTTTGTGTTAATATAAATGTATATTAACGTAAAAAGTTGATAACAAATATGTACAAGAACTAGTCCTTTTAGTGCAGAAAATAGCAACCTCAATAACTTGAAGCAGCTTTCATAAGGTGTTTTGCCATGGCATTACAAAAGTCCCTAACCATTACGGTGACTGACATCCCCATGATGTTCAAAGGATGTAATAACCTTTCATGCAGATGGGTTAAATGATCAAAAGCAGTTTGGATACTTGACCTTTTTAACATAATATAATGCTTGTAGTGCCTGATGAAGCAGGACAGGAATCAACCAAAGAGGCTCAGATGAGGGCATTGCATCTATAATTGGACGAGTTACACTGATGGTAAGGAACTACAACTCTATTCACATTTACAGAACCCAACATTGAAATAATTAATAGTAGCAAAAAGAGAGGAAGAATACTATGGTCTTTTTTTCAGATTAATTTATTTACTCGTACTTTTTGACATTTCCTTCCATGTATTTTTTACTTAAATGTTTGCCCATCGCTACCGATTGACACACTTTAAATGTGTAATTTCCCCTATTATTTATTTGCTAGAGCAAACATTTGATAAAATGCTCAAAAACAATGTTTACATGTTGCTTTTACCAACCTAGATGCCCATGAGGCCTGCATGAGGTCTGCATGAGGCCCATTATCTCGCGTGTAAAGTGTATAATGTATCTCTTCAAAAGCTGGATGATCTGTCCATGCTTCATACATTCATATAAGAAGATGCACATAAATGCACAAACAGCTGCAAGCACATAACACAGACATAAATAACCACACATTCACAAAGCTAACATAGCCTGAAGTAGCAGAATTACAAGATTAAATAGTCATCTGCACAATAGGATTAGCCAGTGGAGTGAACACACATTAGCCCACAGACACACATTTAGCACACAGTAAAATGCACATAAGTAAACAAACACCACATGCAAAAAAACACAAATGCATGCTTAAACTTCCTGTGAAAGTAGCAGTTTTCGCCCCTTTAAAAGATAGGGGAACTAAAATACACATTTAATACATGACTCTTTTTAGTTTTCACAAATTAGAATACCGAAGATTGAACAATAACAGCCACATATCTAAATGTGCATGTTCACATACAAAATGGTGTTAATGTGAATCAAATACATGGAAAGAGATGTGTATCTACACATTTGTGCCAAACATAGCCTTAAACAGTCAACAACATTGTAGATAGACAAGCTAAATTAATCAGCATAAGAAACAGCTTCAAAACAACACAAGGATGAAGACAGTCCAACAAGCAACTAGCAGGCCTTCAGCACAGGCCCATTCACAAACCCTGTAGGATTGTATTCCACCACTGTGTGTATTTAGACAGATTGCTAACAGTTTGACCAAAAAGCAACATGACATTCATAAACACTGCAGTTAAATCCACATGGCACGCCACGGCGGGACATTTAGAATCAGGAAAGAAACCAGCCAGCAAAGACAGAACATGAGCAGAGACAGAGAGCAGTGTATTAACTTAGGCCTACCTTATTTGGCGTCCAAGTCCGTTCTCTGCTGACTTATCTTCAAGTGAGGAATCATAAGTAGCAATGCAAAACAAGATAACTCCCCATGGTTTCTTTTAAAACTCCTGCTGCTGCTAACCTCAGATTGGTCCAAACTGTGACTGGCCTCACGATTTTCTTAAAGGTCCCATGTCATGGCCATTTCCACTGATCATAATTCCATTGTTGAGGTCTACTAGAATAGATTTATACTGTGCAATTTTCCAAACTCACATTGGTTTCGCATACAGCATCTCTGTAAAGTATGTGTATTCAGCAGTATTCACTCTCTCCACTAAACGGCTCGTTGCAGCTCTTGCCCCCCCCTCCCTGTGAGCCCAGTGTGCTCCGATTGGTCGGGACCAGTCGGGACGTTGTGAATCGCGCTGAACTCCGTGGAGGTGTGATTTCCTTGTTTAGCGATACACAGCGAAACACAGCTGAGCACACACAAAGTCACAGCCGAAGTAAAAACAATAAGTGTGGCTTGATATTGAGTAAGAAAAAGGTTGATAAACGCTGTGAGAATGGGTCTGCAGAGAGAATTTCGCCGCAATCCCAACTGTCTGTTATCAGCCTGCAGCCAGGGAGGAGAAATCAGCTGAGCTGCCTGCACTGAGTGTGTGAGGAAGTCCGTGGATTGGTCAATTTGGACCAATCAGCGGGGGCTTAACGTAACGGCTCCGCGGACTTAACGTAACGGCTCCACGGATTGGTCCATTTCGTTCCGGGGACAACATGACATCATGATGTACCCGGAAGAATCAAATGGACAGTGACGTATCTCCAACGAGGCGTTTTGGGGAGGTATTTTCTGTGTTAGAGTTTACTCGCTACATGGTGTACTTTGAGGGTTTTGACTCTGCACACCGTTTACATGCATAAAAACCTTCATAAAACACAAGGGGACGGGTAATAACCGGAAAAGCATGACATGTCACCTTTAAGGGTTTGTTCTTTCAGATATTTGTCCATCGCAGTAGTGTGGCACTGATAGCATGAAGCTAATTGTGTGATACTTAATTGGACTGTAACTTCACCTGCGCACTCTCCCCAGGTCAGCCATTGCCTCGACTCTAGGGTGCAACGCTCTTTCTAACCAGAGGGGCGCTATTGCACTCACAAAAACTCAATCAAAACTGGGGTAAGAGTTAGTCGAAAAACAATAAAAGAAATATCTGTTTTGTGATTGATATGTGTTGGAAAATAAACATTGCCCAAATATACAAATTTGTGAGAACAATATTTATTGTTATTTTGTTTCAATAGTGCATACATTTAAATATAATAATTTTGAACTCACAATAAATAAATGTGAGTTCAAAATCTTTCACACGTTTGGATGTATTTGTGGCACAGCACACTTCGGTGGCTTTGTCAAACATGGTCTATCACATGTACTACTTTTAACCCCTTAAATCACAGAGCAACCCTTATTATGACACACTGACGGTTTCAGCATCCTGTAAAGAGATTTCCTCAGAGGATATCGAATGTTGCTTTCTGGGAAAGATCTATCTCTATCACATTATGTTGCTCATCACAGCCACACATCAGCCTGTCGGCTATTATAATAAAACATGTGGAGCCCCAGGCAACATTTGACCATCCTCATTAAAAACAATAAAAGGATGACACGTGTGGATATTACCCTTTGTTAAGAATGCAGACACTGGGTAACAGACTGGCAGGAATGGATGATGCTTAAGCATGGGGTTCGGTGGATGCTCATTGCACAAAATGTAAAAAGCGGATCTTCTGTGCATAATTGGCTTGACAATGCGCAACATCACTCCAGTTATAGGCTCCAGGGAAGGGCACTGCTCAGGCTCATTGTATACAATCTCCTGTGTGCAAATTAGCATATGAACACTTTAATTAATATGAGGAGAATGGATTATGATTTGCGGCACAAATTACTACACTGTGGCTCCTATGTAAATATATAGATTTTTTCTATATATTTTCATATTTTTTAATACTTTGGATAGTGAGGAATCAATCAATCAATGTTTATTTATATAGCCCAATATCACAAGTTGCATTTGTCTCAGTGGACTTCACAGTTTGTACAGAATATCAGTATGACAATACTGTTGAAGTTGTGGCTTGTGTGAAATTGAGATTGGTACCGTATAAGTAAATTGTAATGAAAATAAATAAATTGGTTTTCTGCAACGTTTTCTTTCATTAAAGTAAGACCCAGATTCCACATTTAGTAATCATTATATATGGCTGGTGACTCGCAGAAAATGTGTAGAGAAACTTAATTGCCCTATATTTACACTGCTGCTCAATAGAGTGGTGCAGTGACGCGTCCTAAACCCCGGGAGTAAGCTGCTTCCGGTTCCCTCGACAAAAAAGCAATGCAATTTCTCCATAGGATTTTGGAAAATAGCTCGAAATAAGGTCTGTGGTTGACACACATTTAAGAGACGGATCACGTTTTGCTCAGTCGGATAATCTCCACATGTCTACCCTACTTTTATAATTTTCGAATCAGAAATCTATCGATTAGATTTATGATTCGAAAATTATAGTAAGCAGCTTACTTCCAGGTTTTAGGACGTGTCACTGCACCACTCTACTGTAGATGCGAGAATTTGTAGGCCTTCTCAAACAATGTTACTCAAAACCAATTACCCATTATCTCATTGCAAATGAATTAACCAAAGCTTTTGCTATGGATTTTCAGTTTTTCTTTATGATTCACATTAAGTGACAGAAAATGACATGAGTACGAAATATAATACACTGGCTGGTTTTCCTTTTCTCTTAATAAATAAACAGTTATATAATTAGCCCATGCATGCATGCACGCACACGCACACACACACACACACACACACACACACACACACACACACACACACACCCACACACACACACACCCACATACAGATATGATCTACAGCAGTTATAGCAATTAGTGAAATGTGCCAATAGTGGAACAACAGCAGACGTGCTGTATGAAAGCTGCTAAGAGACGTTTTTAACAGATTTAAGACACTAATTTTATAGTGTGGTACTTTTTGTACAAACATGCACATGAGAACTACAGAGCTGTATGTGCTAAAAGTGTTTCTAAGTTTCAATTTGTGTGTCAGTGTTTGAAGCATGTGTGCTTGTGTGTGTTTCTGTGTGTTTTTGTGTTATTGTCTGCGTTCATAGGGTCCGTTTGCTGTTTCGCAGCAACCTAAACACAGCCCAGCGATTAATAAAACATGTATAGTTGGTAGGGGTGTGGGTTCCTGTGTATGAATGTGCGTGTCAGGGAAGAGGGACTGCAGCAGAACATGGTGACTGGAAATCTAGGTCATAAGTGAGAGAGAGAGAGAGACAGAGAGAGAGAACGAAAGAGAGAGAGAGAGAAACAGAGTAAGGTACATATTAAAGACAGGGAGATAGGGGAAATAGAGGTAATCAGAAAACAGTGAAATAGAGGCACGTTTATGAAGGTGTCTTTTGAGAGAAAGAAATTGGTCGTGTGGCAAAATCTAGATATTCTCACTTGCTATTGGGGTAAGTGCGGATGCTGGGACCCGAGGAAAAAAAGTGTCTTCCAATTTCCTCTTTTTTTTTGTGATTTCCTACCTATTTAGGGTTAAAAAAAACATCTTGCAATTTAGACTTTTTTAGTCCACTGTAGAGGACGTCGGGACCATATTAGTTTGAAAAGACAGCCAAAATTAACAGATGGACTATATAACGTATTATGGTTATAGAGTGATATTAATACAATAATACATTCACCTTTATTTAAAACATGAATAAGTAATTGATCTGAACATTGCTGTTTATTTGGTCAATACAAAACTATAGGTTACTTACGTAACCCCAGTCTCAGAGT
The DNA here is from genome assembly GCF_902827115.2 of Pseudochaenichthys georgianus. Lineage (NCBI taxonomy): Eukaryota > Metazoa > Chordata > Actinopteri > Perciformes > Channichthyidae > Pseudochaenichthys > Pseudochaenichthys georgianus. Next base: position 29,816,324 of record NC_047515.1, read on the forward strand.
AACATGAAGTGAGATGTCTCACTATGGGATGCGCCTCATCGCGGAGCAAACAGAAGCATCAATCTCATTACGCCAATCCTGATTGGCTGGTGATCTTGACGTCAACGTCAGGGGAAATCACCCCCTATAAGTAGCCTGCGCCACGACGCATGCGTCATTCAAAATAAGCACCTCTTCTCGCTTCACCATAGCAAGGAGGGCCGTCTGGTGAGACATCTCACTTCATGTTACTCTGAGTACTGGGGTTACGTAAGTAACCTATAGTTCTCATTCATAACACTCCGTTCGATGTCTCACTATGGGATATTGTAGCTCCCGTATTGCCAGACGAGCTTATCTCGAAGATCACCGATCAACCAGAATTTAACAGGTGGAGTCCCGACTCAACAAGGTGCCCAGCACTGCTCGGGCCACGCTTGGAGCGGAGACGTCTAGCCTGTAAAAGCGGACAAAAGTGAGCGGCGAAGACCAGCTTGCCGCTGCACAGATATCCTGGATGGAAACACCCTTGAACAAAGCCCAGGATGTAGCCAGGCCCCGAGTCGAGTGAGCCCGCAGACCCGAAGGTGCTTGCAGATTCTGACTCGTATAGGCCAAAGCAATCGCCTCCACGATCCAGTGGGATAGTCGTTGCTTAGTAACAGGCTTACCCTTGTGAGGTTTAGCCCAGGACACGAAGAGTTGGTCATTAAGACGAAGCTTTTTTGATCTGTCCATATATGTGTGCAAAGCCCGGACTGGACACAATAGATCCCGCTGCTGCTCCCCGGAGGAAACCAGCTGCAGAGGAAATGCCTCAATGTCAATCGGGGTACACGAACCAACCACCTTTGGTGTAAAGGCAGGGTTGGGTTTCAACAACACTCTCGTTTGCCCTGGGGCGAACTGAGTGCATGAGGGATGTACAGACAGTGCATGGATATCACTGACCCGTTTAGCGGATGCCAGGGCCAGTAACAGTACTGTCTTGAGTGACAGATGTTTCATGTCAGCTCCTTCCAGGGGTTCAAATGGGGTCATTTTGAGCCCATTTAAAACCACTGCCAGGTCCCATAAGGGCACCAGCGACCTGGAGACAGGGAGGAGCCTGCGCGCTCCCTTCATAAAACGGCAAACCAAAGGATGTTGGCTAGCCGTCTTACCCTCAAAGCCCACATGGCATGCAGCAATAGCAGCCAGGTACACCTTGATCGTGGAAAAAGCTCTGTGTTTATCGATCAAGTCCTGTAGGAATGATAAAATCACCCCGACAGGACATTGAAAAGAGATGTGCCCGTCTTGAAGGCACCACTCCTCAAACACCCTCCACTTACAGTCGTAAAGAGACCTGGTGGAGGAAGCTCTCGCACTCTGAATAGTGTTTATCACCTTCTGAGGGAGTCCCACTGTATTCAGATTGTACCACTCACGGGTCAGGCCCATAGTGCCCCGTGCTCTGGGCGTGGGTGAAGGATCGCCCTCCCCGCCTGAGACAATCTGTCCCTGCGTGGTGGGGGCTGCCACGGCTGCCCGCACAACAGCTGATATATCCCCGCCAGCCCGTATATTGCGGGCTAGGGTGGAAAAATCAGAGTAAGTGTGTGGCGTTGCTCTTTCACTCTGGCCGGAGTTAAGGGGAACAGAACCAGGGGTGGGAACGTGTACAGATGACCCGGAGGTCAATCGTGTACGAGTGCGTCCCCGCCTAACGGTGCGTTTAAATCGTGCATTAAAGAGAACAGCTGTCATTGAGCATTTTCTCCCCTTGCGAACAGATTTAACGCGGCTCTGCCGTAACGCACCCACAGCGGACTCTCGATCCTTGGATGAGGAGTCCAGTCTGCATAGAGTGGTGCACCCTTTGACAGTAATTATATCCCTAGGTGCATAACACCCGGTACTTATGTCGTTCTCAGAGAGAGGAGACGTCTGCCGCTCCAAGGGATCAGTTTGTGTGCCAGTGTGTGTGACTGGAGACAACGCAATCTCCCCTGGCGGTTCATACACGATATCGTGTTGTCTATCCTCACGGGGACATGAAGTCCTCTGAGAGAAGGCAGGAAGCATTTTTGGGTGGGGAACACCGCTAAAAGCTCCGGGTAATTTACGCGTGCCCGCTGGAAGTCTCTGTTCTAGAGACCTCTCACCGGGCGACCTTCGTAAGTCCCCTGTCAGCCCGTCTGACCTGCGTCCGTGGTGACCACCTTCCGTGAAAGGACTGCACCCTTAGGCGCGTCCCGCACTGGAAAAGTCGGGTGTAGTGCCACTACGCATTTCATAATCACCAAAACTCTCCGTAAGCCATGGCGTTCGGAGTTTAGTTTTATTATGAGGCCCATGTTGAGCGGGTGCTTTACGAGGACATTTTCCTCCGTAATCTGACTCCGCTCGGTGGGCTTTATAGATAAAACCCTTCTTTCTAGGAGAGAGAGAACCTTTCTCTCCAGAATGTGGGTTGACTCTCTCTGGGTTTGTGAAAACAGATAAATTATAACTGTTTTGAGAAGCCCAGGCAGACATCGTGAGTATCTCCTGCTGTATGCTCCTTAGAGCCAGCTGGGATGTCACTCTTATGATTCCGACCGGCACTGCGCATGTGCGTGACGGAGGTGCCTTTACAGCTCCAGCCGGTACTGCGCATGTGTGTGCCGGTGGTGCCCTCACGGCTCCAGTCGGCACTGCGCCTGCGCGTGCCGGTGGTGCCCTTAAAGCCCCGGCTGGCACTGCGCATGTGTGTGGCGGTGGCTTCACGGACCCGTCAATAATCCGTCCTTTGAGAGATGCCGTAGCTGGTCTTGAAAGGGGAAGGATTGATGGGCCGTTCTTTACAGCTCTAGCCGGTGTCAGTACCAGATGTGTTCGGGTACCAGATATGTTCGGGTGTATTTCCGTCGCATGCGTCATGCGTCATATCCGTCTACTCACCGCCCTCTGCTCCCAGCGCTCTGCTGCCACACACCGGCCGTCTGCGGAACTGCAGAGGAACTCGGGAGTCGGGACAGCTTGTTATGTGTGGGGTGCTTCCATGTACTTGTGCACATAAATAATGTTTCTAATTATTTACAATACAAAAATGTATATATTCTGCGTTACTTTAGCCAACACTTTTATAAGGCCACTAGATTATATAATTACGAAATGTGTAGATAGAATACATATCTTTCAGGTTGTTATTTTGTCATTATGTTTCATGTTTTATTTACCTTTTAGTATTTTTATATAGTATCTGAACCTTGGAGAGGAGTTGGGAGACACACGACACATTAAATCACATCTACAGATCAAGACAAAGCGAATGGAATTACTCCCATACTTCTAGCATGAAAATGTTTGGGAAAACGTGTGCAAAGTCTCCGAAAATCCTAAAAATAAGCTCATATTTGAATTCCCCATAAAAAAACAAATCATTCAGTAAAAACAAGGCCCCACTGATCATCTACTCTATAAGACGATTCCAGGGATGTCTGGCTTGAGTTTCTACCACCAGGGAAAGTGGACAAAAGTGCCCGAGATCAGCCTCTTAATTTACCCAGGGCCTAGTGCTTGGCTTTGGGCATGAAAATTCAGGAAACTCCCCTTAGTATTTTATTAAATATCTGAACTTTGGAGAGGAGTTGGGGGACACACGACACATCAAATCACATCTACAGATCAAGACGAAGCAAATGGAAGTACTCCTAGCGTGTGAAAATGTTTGTGAAAAACGTGTGCAAAGTCTCTAAAAACGGAGCAGTGGCTGTAATGCTAGCTTTGCGGCTAGCGGTTAGTTGTTGTTGTTTGAAGTTGTTGCTATGGAAACAACATGACGGAGAAAAAATGTATATCTTCTACATATAATAACGAACAATGTAAAGAATGAAGTGTAGGCTATGCCTGTTTGAAGTTGTTGCTATGGAAACAACATGACGCAGAAAAGTATAATCTTCAACATATAATAACGGACAAAGTAAATAATGAAGTGTCGGCTATGTTTAAATGTTCGGAATTTGACCATCATGAGTTGCCGTAAAATATGACTGATGCGACGGAAATACACCCGAACACATCTGGTACCCCGAACACATCTGGTACCTACACCGGCACTGCGTACGCACGTGGCGGTAGTGCCCTTAAAGCCCCAACCGGCACTGCGCATGCGCGTGGCGGTGGTGCCTTCACAGACCCGTTTATTATCCGCCTTTTGAGAGAGGCCGTAGCTGCTCTCAGAAGGGGATTTATTGTCTTTCTTTTCATTTTTTTGAGCTGCGCCCTTGGCCGGAGCCTGGATGCGTCAGCGGAAAATGGTTTATTCAGACAGAAAGATGTGACATGTGTTTTATGCGGACTTGAGGATGACGTTGAGGCATCTCTCGAGGCGGCGGGAACACATTCACGGAGGGGAGAAGGAGGGGCTGTCACGCCGCTCGCTTCTTCTTCCTCGACTGCTGGCCAAAATTCTGGGTTGGCTGAGCCTGAGCTGCAGCCGGAACCGGAGATTTTCTCGGCCAACTTGCCCTCGTCTCCAGCCTGGGCTGGGGACTCGGGATGGGCTGCGACCTCTGCGTCTTCGGTGTTTTAAACCGAGCAGAGTTCGAGGCAGCTTGGGTGTCGTGAGTATCTCCTGCTGCATGCTCCTTAGAGCCAGCTGAGATGTCACGCTTACAGCTCCAGCCGGCACTGTGCGTGGCGGTGGTGCCTTCACAGACCCGTCAATAATCCGCCTTTTGAGAGATGCCGTTGCTGCTCTCAAAAGGGGAGAAAATTGGTTTTATTGATTTTCTATTCTTTTTTTTCTTTTTTTTTTTTGAGCTGCGTCCTCGGCCCTCGGCCTGGATGCGTCAGCGGCAAATGTTTAATGACAGAGGAATCAACCAACGTGTGACATGTGTTTGTGCGGACTTGAGGATGGCGTTTAGGCATCTCTCGAGGCGGCGGGAACACATTCACGGCGCTCGCTTCTTCTTCCTCGACTGCTGGCCGAAATTCTGGGTTGGCTGAGCCTGAGCTGCAGCCGGAACCGGAGATTTTCTCGGCCAACTTGTCTAGTCTGGCCGCAGCGCGCTGACACACGGCTTATAGGTCCATACTGAGACAGGGCGAAGCTGGTGTGCTATCGCCGAGAGAGCAGCCATCGCTCCCGGCTTTGCAGCCTGAGCTGGTGATACGAAGACGTCGGCTTCTTGCTCATCCGAGTCAGACAGGAGGAACTCAGAGGTGTACTCTTCGTCCTCCATGTAGTCTAACTCCAGGACATCTTCCGCGGGTGAAACCATGGTGAGGTCCAGTCGGGGGCCCCAGCTTGGTATAGCGTGGGGCCCCGTTCCCGCGTTTCTTGCCGCCACCGGATCTCGGCCTGATATGGCGCGGGATTCCGGTTCTGCGGGTGCCGCTGTCGGTGAGCCCCAGACCGCAGTGAGGGGCTCCATCTCTGCGGCAGACGCCCCCGTGTCTTGATTGCCGGTCGGCAGATCAGTGGACATGAGAGGGGTCCCGTCCCGACAGGTTAGCTTGTTGCGCTAACCTTCGGTGGAGGCTCTTCACGGTGAGGCGGGCACAATGTCCGCACGAGCCGGGGTTGTCGATGGCCTCCTGGGCGAGTTCCTGACTCCTCTGGTGTGAGGGGGAGAGGCATCCATCTCGTTCGCCGTGAGGCGTGGAGAGGGTCCGCTCATGACAGGTACGTTCGAGAAAAAAGTATTTACCGATCTGTCTTTAATCCGGGGGGAAAAAGGACAGCGTGGGTCTTTTTCTCTCAAGGATATTTATTACCTGGTATGGTAATATTCCTGTAATCCTTTTCTCCTCCGTGGAAGAGAGAAGAAAAAAAGTGTCCTCGCTACCGTGGTGTCGGTAGTGAGGGAAAAAACACAAGTTAGCAACTGGTGTGTTGCTAACTTGAAGTCAAAACCTTACCTTACTCCAGAGGAAGAACGGCGAGGTTGACTATAATACTCCTCTGTGAGAGAATAGGGTAGCCGGCTAACGCCCGTCGACCGAAAATTAGCTTTGGGTTCAGTCTGTGGACTGTTAAACTAGCCCGGCTACCGTTCGAGATGTGCTCTGAAGCGAGAAGAGGTGTTTGAATGACGCATGCGTCGTGGCGCAGGCTACTTATAGGGGGTGATTTCCCCTGACGTTGACGTCAAGATCACCAGCCAATCAGGATTGGCGTAATGAGATTGATGCTTCTGTTTGCTCCGCGATGAGGCGCATCCCATAGTGAGACATCGAACGGAGTGTTATAAATGAGAACTAGCTTGTTTTTTGGTGAATCTTTCCAGATCTTCAAAGACTTTGTAGTCAATGTACTGGGAAAGTACCTCATTGACTCCAGTCAGCACGGGCTGTAAGGTCCTCTTGACTAGTTTTATGGATGTGGTCTCCATTTGACCATGCTCATAGAAACAAAGCTTGCATTCCTGAGGCAATTGTCATTTGTCATGGCTCCACTTAAAATAAAAACAACAATAAGACATACGTGCTACTCTTGGCCCACATGGGGCCATGTCTTTCCAGCTCGTCCCTATCTGTCTCTATGTATCTATCTGTGCGCTCATGGAGCCTCCTGCATCTTTCCCCCCCTTCTTCTTGACCCTCTTCTATCCCAGGTGTGAAAGCCTCATCTCTCTCATCATCTGAGAGCTCATCATCTGAATCTCCCTGAACTATCTGGTACAGAAAATGTCTGCTTCAGTTCCGTCTCCTGCAACAATATTGAGTCATAAAGTCCATGAAGACGGTCCTGACGTCCACTAGAATGGACATTTATAAAAGGGCTGTTATTTGAAAACTTTAATTATTTAATTGCTTTCAGAACTAATTATATAGTTCCTCACATGTTAATAAACAAGAATATATATGATTTTCATGGTAAAAATGACAATTATTCAACAATATTTGACTTCTCCTGCTTCTATACAATTTTGTTTTTCGTATGCCAGCCATTTTGGATGAAAAGAAAGAGGAACTTCCCAGCATGCAATTTTAACCAATGACATATCACTGGAAAGACCAGGATGTCCTCTGTACAGCACATCAGGGATTGATAGAGTAGCTCAAAAGAGTAAAAGGAAATGCATGTTAACAAAATGTCCACTACAGTGGACATTTTCCATGGGCTGGGTCCCAGGAGGATATTTATAACCTTTGCAAATCTATGAATGTTCCACCTGTCTGTTTCTCCAGATAATACAGGGGACAGTTTAATACTAAGTTAGAATACGGCCTAAAGCAATGTAATATGTTGCCTTTGATTAAACAGAAAAAGCAGAGTTATAAGTTATAACTAATAACTCTGCTTTTTCTGTTTAATCAAAGGCAACATATTACTTTGCTTTGAATCATTGTTAGCGTTATAACTTATAACGCTAACAATGATTCTTTTCCATTCAAATATCCAAAGTGCAACCACAGCAGCTAAATGGAAATCAGATAAGGTAGAATGTATTATTTTCCACTTTGCTTATCCTACTGAGAGATTTCAAAATGCCTTAATGACTGTTGCATTTTACCATAGTCTACTCAATGTCTTGACGACATCCATACATTTTAGCTAAAAAACACAAATGTTTATTTTTCTTATGGGATTTATTTTCAGTTCAATCAGGAGAGACATGATGTATGGAATACATATTTATTATCGGTCACATTATATCAATGAAACATAATGATGACAGTTCATCACAAATGAATGAAATGTTGTTTTGGCGATTAGGCCCAGGTTTTTGTAGGATATCAATCGGGAAGGGAAGAACCGTTTCCGATGAACCCCCCTGGGTCTAGACACTGGTGGTGGTGATAAGTGGTTAGGTCCGGTTGGAAGGGAGAAGGTTAAGCTTGGTCCTGAGTTCAATCAATCGATCAATCAATGTTTAGTCATATAGCCCAATATCACGAATGTTACATTTGTCTCAGTGGTCTTCACAGTTTGTACAGAATATCAGTATGACAATACGACACCCTCTGTCCTTAGACCCTCACATCGTACAAGGAAAAACTTCCGAAGAAAACCCAGTTTAAAGGGAGAAATGGGAGAAACCTCAGGGAGAGTAACAGAGGAGGGATCCCTCTCCCAGGACGGACAGACGTGCAATAGATGCCGTGTGTAAATTGAAAAGATAATACATTTGCAACATAGGTAGTCCAAATGTTTGGAAATGCATGTGTGTGCATGCATGGAGTTGAAAGCAGGAGGCGAAGGGGTGGAGGAGGGTTGCGCGTTGACACCTGGAAGACAGCTGATAGAACAGGGGAGAGCATATATAGAGGGATTAACAGGTGCGATAATTAGGCTTGTAAATGGAGGGGCGTGATAGGTTTAGCTGAGGAGAGGCGCTCCCTGTCATTTAGATGCAGGGGGCAAGTATTGCCATGACGAGCAATACGGAGTGTTAGGTCTTCCTGTCTGAACTTGCGCTAAGCATTTCAATCAGGAGAGACATGATGTATGGAATACATATTTATTATCGGTCACATTATATCAATGAAACATAATGATGACAGTTCATCACAAATGAATGAAATGTTGTTTTGGCGATTAGGCCCAGGTTTTTGTAGGATATCAATCAGGAAGGGAAGAACCGTTTCCGATGAACCCCCAAAAGAATGAAGTATGAAGTACTCAATGTGAATAATCTTACCTTGTGGGATGCAGCGGAAATCTATGGATGGAAAGGAGAGGTTAATACATGTGAGGATTTAAGCGACTGATGCCTCCCGGGCATCCTTCCTGGACGTACAGGGCTTCCCGGCCGTACGGGGCATCCCGGACAGACGGGGCATCCCGGATGGGGCTTCCTGGACATACAGGGCGTCCCGGACGTACGGGGCATCCCGGAGGGGGCATCCTGGCCGTACAGGGCGTCCCGGACGTACGGGGCATCCCGGGTGAGCGGGGACTACCCGGACGCACCGAGCGACCCGACCAGTGCCCCGGGTGCCCGGAACGTGTAAGGCTTCCCGAATGTGCGGGGTAATCTGACTTTAGCAGGGAAACATTATACGGACCGGAGGTTTCACGACCCGGACATACGGGGCTTCCCGGACGTACGGGGCATCCTGGACGTACAGGGCAACCCGGACATACGGGGCATCCTGGCCGTACAGGGCATCCTGGATCGTACAGGGCATCCACACAGGGCTTCCCGGACGTACGGGGCATCCCGGAGGGGGCATCCTGGCCGTACAGGGCGTCCCGGACGTACGGGGCATCCCGGGTGAGCGGGGACTACCCGGACGCACCGAGCGACCCGACCAGTGCCCCGGGTGCCCGGAACGTGCGAGGCTTCCCGAACCTTTTCTCTTGCGGGGCAACCTGCTTTAGCAGGGACACGTTATACAGACCCGAAGGTTTTACAGCCTGGACATACACGTTTAAATATGCAGAAATAAACATGAGCCGTGGGGCGACATACGTGCTGACATACTAAGAACCACCACCAGTTATATGCATACGTACCAATTTGTTTAAGGTTGGAGAGACCTTTGGATAGCCAGCACGGCATTGAGGTCAGGGCGAATGTAGGATGAGAAAGCGGAGGAGGACCACCGTCCGAGTTGTTGCAGGGATGAGGATGAGACGCCTTGATTGGCAGCGGAAGTAGCTGCGCCTATTCTGAAGGAGTGCCCCGTGTATAGAAGGGGTGATAACCCGGATTTAATGAGGACTTGTTTTAAGTAGACATTGAACTGTCGTTGTGTTAAAGGAAAATTCCCTGAGATAAGGAATAATGGAGAGAGAGGATTAGAGGTAGGTCTAAGCCGTAGGAACTTGATCATGGCCTTATAAGGGCAGGACTGGGAATCGATGCGGGCGGCGATGACGGAGCAGGCGCCGCCGCATTTGGAGTGTTTAAGATATAAACTAAAATGGCTAGCGTGAAAGGATAAGTCAGAAAAGCTGACGTCTCGATTGGAATCGAAAGTAAGGGAAGCGGTGGTAAATTCGCCTGGTCTGAGAAAGGCATAAAAAGCTAGGAGAAATAGAGCGTCGAGTAGTGCATCGATATAAGGGGAGAATACCCCACTTCTAAGCTTGGAGAGCATGAGGCGTAAAGTGGAGAGCGTCTCCGGTCTAAAACGGGGGGAGAAGTTTTAATGAGACCTTTGAGGATGAGTTTGACTGACTGGTTTGTGAACAGGCTGGGAAAGCCGGGATCGGAACGCGAACGTTAAACTGAATTCCCGCTAAGAGGCCCCGGATGTATTGGGGTTTGCGGTGGCAATCAGTGGCGCAGTAGCACATGAAGGGACACACGGTGGAGATGAGAACAGTTTTAAGTGTGAAGCCTACGGAAAGCAAAACGTCGCAAACGTTCTCCAAGCGAATCATCTGTTTTGAGGGTGGACGCGCTAAGCCCTTCCTCATAAACCTGCTGATTCGAGGTGCCTTTCTAGGGGGCTTCTATTTAAGAGAGAGAGAGGAGATGCAGGGGAGGAATCCTGACGGATTGAGCGCTGGCTCCTGGGCAGAGGTTCCGGAACGTCTTGCGGGCTGACTGCGGTGATCTATGGATGAAATGAGAGATTAACATGTGGATTAAACAATCGGCCGGAATCACTGCCGGGCTTACTGTACATCATAAGATGCTGACCCGAAGGTCGACGGCCGGAATCAGCGCCGGACTTACGAGAACACTACCACTAGACAACGGTCGGGATCGCTGCCGGGCTTACTGTTCTCTGCTGGGCTTACTGTACATCATAAGATGCTTGACCCGAGAGCCACCGGCCGGAATCAGGCCGGGTTTACGTACTACCACTAAACAACGGCCGGAATCGCTGCCGGGCTTACTGTACATCATAGGATGCTGACTCGGAAGTCGACGGCCGGAATCAGCGCCGGGCTTACGTGAACACTACCACTAAACATTGCCGACACGATGGTCGATGACCTGCGATGCAGGGTTAAACATGCACAGATGAACACTACCACTAAATGTATAAATACCAGGGAAGAGAGATCTTGGATGGCCGTCTGGTTGTTGTAGGGATGAGGAATAATTACCTTGATTGCGGCAGGGTTGCTGCACCTATCCTGGACGAAGCCCTGGAATGCTATTAAGACACCACCACCAGTTATATGCATGTTTACCATAGGTAAACTGAGAGATCTAGGATAGCCGGCACGAGTCGATGTCCGGGGGAAGAGGGAGATGTAGACAATGTAATGCAGCTGTTAGATTGAGTACGATGATACATGAATGTTATACCCTGGCTTATCGTAAGCCATGTGAGCATGAACCAATATAAATGAGACAATATGCGCAGCATAAAATGATGTATGCTTAGGTAAATACTGAAACATGACCCATGATATGGGCCTAGCTTAATTAGCAGTTTAATTACCCCACGGTGAGACATAGATGCACTTGATGGGTGATTAGACTGTCTTCTATCATCTTACGTGAACTTCTCTTTCTCCCTGAAGAAACTCCCCAAAACCCCACGGATGGGCAGCATCCGTGAATAAAAACGAAGACTCATTGAGTGTCTGAGTGAGTAGATACGCCGCTGCTAATGTGTGGCGTTAATGCGGGTGGGGGGGGGGGGGGGGGTTTGAAAGATTATTTTCCATGTGGTTCCTGGCGCGAGGTACCGGCAAAGCTGCGTTGCGCCTGGGGCATACAGACCTCGGATGAGCGTCCTTGCAGGACTACAGGTGTGGAGGAATGTACGATATGGGTGGTAGCAGACGTTTTCGTTAAAGTTATGACAAATCTTGTCGTCTTGCCTATGCTGCACCTGACGGCTTTGACTATTATTCCCGGAAAACAGCATGGGAAAGACTCTAGCCCAACAAAATAAAATACTCAGTTACCTCTAATCATTAACCCATGTTTGTATAATTTAGTGAACTCTGTGTGTTGCTGCCAGCATACATGACACCTGACGTGGAAACGTTACTCGTGGATGGGGCTACAGAGCTGCTAGACAGTCGAAAACGGTGCATTCCTCTGTCTGAATGTGCTGCACTTTTGATAAATGTTTAGACAAAAGCTAAACTCTTATTGCACTTTTGGCAACGAGCATTCTCCACGTCGAGACGGGTAAAGTTTAACCACACCTCGGAGCGCGTTCTCTCCGCCACCTCCGCAGAGCGCTCCGCTGCATGTAGCAGCTGCGTGTGTGTAAACTGCCCCGCCCCCTCGCACGCAGACCGGGAGAGAGATCTCGTCTGATCGAAAATACATCATAGACGCATTTGTTTGTCTTTTGCATATTAGAAATGAGTTGGCACCATTCATTTCAGGTAACGCTGTGTTTAAGCTTGAAACTGCGTTAGTTACTGAGCATTGTAATGGGTAGTAATTACCCGACTGCATTAGTAATGCAAGTAATACGTTACTGAAACTCCATACTGTAACGCGTTACACCCAACACTGCCTGGAACTCACCTTACCCCTCTTGCCAGCGCTACTCAAACGCCTATTTTAGAGTGAGGCGCAGGAGGAAGTAGCTTCAATGGGATGTAGCTTGAGCCCTGCCTGCCTGCAGGAGGGGTTGTGGTTTGAAGCCAGAATGGGTAAAGCTTCGCATGCGATGAGGACCCGTTCCGCGTGAAGCCGGAAGCGCCGCATTTGAGCGGCCCTGAAGCCAGTGATACCCTCTTGAGAGACTGAAGGCGTGCGTCAATTGTTTGGGTGAAGTAGCCCGTTTCCATTAAGCCAGAGGAACTTCCGTGGAGCCCGATTTCCTTGTCTTTTCCTCCCGTGTCCGGGTTTGCGGGGCGGCCGGCTGGAACCGCTAGCCGACTGGGGAACGCCGCCTGTAGCTCAATCCGCCAGACTGCGGAGCTGATGAATAATGCCTGGAGCTGGGACGAAGCTCTGCTGCTGCTTGCGCGTTGACACCTGGAAGACAGCTGATAGAACAGGGGAGAGCAATATAGAGGGATTAACAGGTGCGATAATTAGGCTTGTAAATGGAGGGGCGTGATAGGTTTAGCTGAGGAGAGGCACTCCCTGTCATTTAGATGCAGGGGGCAAGTATTGCCATGACGAGCAATACGGAGTGTTAGGTCTTCCTGTCTGAACTTGCGCTAAGCTTCATTTCTTCTTCCAAACATGCTTTTTTTCACTATTGATACATCCACAAAACATTTCTGGCACACCATAGATTCATCCATGTGAGCAGGATCGAAAACACTCAAACTCGTCACACTAAATCAAGTACGTTATTTAGGCTTCTTCTCAGTAAATGCATTTGTAACTTTCAAATAAGTTATTATTTAAACATTAATTCAAGTATTGTATTTTTTACGGCATATATGTCTTAATGTACTGTTGTGTCCCATTGAATCCTCAGTTGGCAGTTCATAGGTACTGTCACTATGTAAATGTGTGTACATGCAGTCCTTCTAATGCACTGCTTAAAAAAGTTAATTCAAAGTCATTTTTTCTTTTGCAAAATGTAAGAGGAAAACGGTCACACATGCCACTGTTATCATTGGTCTAATTTTTAGCTCACATCCACTTCCTCTTTACGGTTTTACATAGGCTACTGCATGAACTGCCCTAAGCCCTGAGCATAATACGTCATTTTACATAAAGAGCAAACATTATTCTTACTGCTCTTGTTAAATAGTTCTATTTGTGTTTTTTTCATTGAGACATTCAGTTATTCTCACAGAACGCTGTTTTGGAATGGAGACTCAAGCCTCAGTGGAATTCTCTTTTTGATATCAGAAAAAAAACATTGTCTCTATAATGCATGAAGTTAATATATTCTATGGGGTCTCTGCGGCGGATTGTTTTAATTAGCTGTCCAGATCATGGTACTCTTTTTAATTTCACAGGATTCACAGATGCTGCCAAACACACACACACTTGTGCACACACACAAACACACCCTTCACCCTGACCCTGAAAACAGTGCATCAGCAGAGGAGCTTCATTAGAGCTATCATGAAGAGTAATCACACTCTGCAATGGTGCGCGTTTTGTGTGCGCCCCAAGGGGTCCATTTAGAAAGTGATATTGTTGCTTTGTGGATGGAAAAAGTTGTCATAAGCTTGTTGAGTTGGAACGGATAATAAACTGACACACACAGCGTCATCAGCAGTTTGGACTAGAGTTGCTTAGAATTATAATGTGATTGTAATATGTGCAAATTAAATAATGTGTTAACATTATAGGACATATCTCTATAGCTTAGGGGCTGTGTTACATATAAGTACAAGGAATTGTATTGTTCCCCCAGTAACTGTCATGTTTATATATATTCAGCAAGCTAAGCATTCGGCTGACTTTCATACAGTTTTTTCTCATTAATGCAGATTCAGACAGCTTCCTGGGTGTTTCAACCAAAATACATAAATAAATAAATGTGAGCAGTACTTAATTGTACTATTGGGACCATCATTTATTTCTCCTTTACTAGAACCAACTTGTTAATGTTCATTTAAAGAGAAAATAGAAAGATGGAAGCGTCATATTTTCAGACTTCTGTGCTGCTGGACCTTACTGTGTGGGTTTGACACCCCCGGGTGCACAGAGTTTACTTCATGACAGTAATGGTGTTGTTTGTTTGGAAAACTGATGGACTGTCATGAAGTTGGCTGTTTAGATTATTCTGTTTGCTTTCACTGTTATCTAAATTATATCGCCCAGACATGATATAGACTGATTAGCAAAGCTAATCTCTCCAGGGATCTAACCAGTGAGGAGTAATCCAAAATAGCCAGAATCTGTGTGCAATGCTAATTAAGTGCAGGACTTCTTCCAAAATGTATTATCACAAGTTATACTGTAACTGCTTGCCTTAATGACCCATAGTGCAAGTGCAAGCCGTTGTTATGTAATTACTGTCATTACTATTTTTAATGGCAATATATGAGCTTATGTGAAAGCTCAGTCCGTAGAGGCTGATTCAGATCCAGGGGGGAATGCGTTGAATATGTTTGTAAAGATTATATTTGATTAGATTAGTTTTACTTTATGGATTAAAAATGGGAAATTGTTTTGTTGCAGAAGCATGTCAACAGGTTTTAAAAATTGCATGGGGGGGTTTCCTATATTTTGCCCATACTATCTATATCAACAGGATTCAAAAAATTGAAAAAGCGTGTTTTATGTAAAGGTAAAAAAGAAGGACAAATCTTGAGTCTGTCACGTTTGCTTGTGATTAGAGGGGAACTTTCAGAGTTCATCTCCGGCATAGTTTTTTCATGATGTTTTTCCCTTAAAACCCATTATGTCCAATGTGATGTTTTCTCTGTTGACATTCCCACCCGAGACACTTGCCAACTGTCTTCAACTTCCTCTATGGGTATTATTCCCTGAATTTAATTTCAATACATAATGCTGTCCATTTTCATATGAATACACTGAGGACTGTGGCCCACTGCACTGAATAAACTCACAAATTCAACCCAGTATGTGTAGGTGTTTGAACACTCACCTCAAGTGTGC
The DNA here is from genome assembly GCF_902827115.2 of Pseudochaenichthys georgianus. NCBI lineage: Eukaryota > Metazoa > Chordata > Actinopteri > Perciformes > Channichthyidae > Pseudochaenichthys > Pseudochaenichthys georgianus. The sequence goes on from NC_047515.1 coordinate 29,831,692, forward strand.
AAATAATGGCCTTAAAATATCATAGAACGCTGAATGAATAAGTCTCATGTTAAAAGACTCTGCAGGGTTTCCATTAAACAATGGATGTATCAAGATCAGAGGGCTTGTTAGAAGGCTGTAAGTACTAAAATACTAATTACTTATTATTTCACTACACTGAACCTTTTTTTTCATGCAGGCATGTTATGACTCTTAGACAATTATTACTTGTATAAACTGTTTACTTAAACATGTTAATATATCTATCACATCATACATGTACAGCAGGGGTTCTCAAAGTGCGGCCCGCGGGCCAATGGCGGCCCTGGGAAATGTGTCTGGCGGCCCCCGATAGTTAATGTGACACGCTGAAATGCATGCGTTATATTTTAATCCTCCATGGTTCGTATCTAGTAATTTAGGTTAACTTCCTGTTTCGTTTGCATGCTTTTATTTTGAAGGCGAGATAACGTGTTTGACAGGAAGTTGTGGTGGCATTGGAAACAACTTGACGGATAAAGTAGTGTCTTCTATGTAACGACCAGTGGCGACTGGTCATTAGGGGCAGGGACGGCACAGCCCCACCTAGTGTCAGCAGAAAGTATTCAAATAATGATTACAACAAAATGCAAAAAATAAATTAAAAAATATATAAAATATATTTTAAGATCATGTTTAATCATCTGATTCGTCTGTACATTGCTGTTTTAGTATATGTTCTTCTAATTAGTGTCTACAGTGTGTGCCTATTGAGCTGTTTAGAGCCATGTGGGACAAAACCTGATCCTGCCCCTCCCTCTGACTGTCTAAGTGAACGGTGACTTCAAAAACTACACTGCGCATGCTCAGAGTATTTTCCTATTTAATGTGTGTGGCAAAAAATAATGACCATATGGGCAAAGTGCTGCCATCCCCACCATACGTCATCTCACATAATTCAGAGCTGATTGGCTGTAAGTACGTGTGCCGCGAAAAGTGTGGTGTGTGAAGAGGAGGAGAGAGAGCTGCAGTGAGGCGTCCTAAAACCAGGAAGTAAGCTGCGCATGGCTTCCCTCCACAAAAAAGCAACGAGATTTCTCCATAGGATTTTAGAAAATAGCTCCAAATAAGATCTGTGGGAAACGTAGCTGTTAGATAAATGCACGTTTTGTTCAGCCGGATAATATCCACATGTCTACCCTACTTTTATCATTTTCGAATCAAAAATCTATTGATTAGATTAGATTTATGATAGACTTTTGAAACTACAAGAAGATAAGGAGGACTTTTACAAAAAAGTAATAGAGATTTTTGTCCAGAAGGATAGGCAAATGGACTTAATCTTCAAGTCAAGGTAAGACTGCAATTTTATTGAAAATGGGATCTTACTAAGAGAGAACAATTCAATATTTAAATGATAAAATAATTTGTTTTGGGTATCCTTCTGTTGAACTGTCTGTTTAAAAGTAATTGAAGCATCAGACAAAAAAAGCTTTTGAAAATAATATTATATTTTGATTTAATATATTTGTAAACCTGAAGAGTCAGTGCCAGTGCCTCACCAGCCATGAACCTCTCTGCAGAAGCTTATATATAGACATCTGAGTTTGTTGTGCCCCACCACTTTTGTACATATAGAAACGCCACTGGTAACGACAGAGAAAGAGAACAACGGACTGTTTGTTTTAAATGTTTAGCACCCCCCGAAGAGGCCACAAGCTCTTACGTTGGGTCTACAAATAAATTCTGATTCATCAATAAAGTAAAGCCTACGACCATTATTCGGAGGGAAATGCTACACTGTCATTTTTGCTAGATCAAAAGTCGAAAGTTGTGTTGGATGAGTCACTAGTTGACTGGTAAGAAATTATATGAGAAGCCGCTGTGGTGCATCTGATTAAAATGCCAGAGAAGATGTATACTCCAAATTATGTTTATTGTAAATAGGAGGTGAATGCCAAGATATGTACACAAAATGTATGTGTGTTTGTTTGTATAAAGGCGTGTGTGTGATTGTGGTTATTTGCGTGCGTGTGTTTGCGTGTATATGAACGCACACAAAAGTCCGGTTATACAATAAAACAACAAGCTGTCTCTCCCAACGTCCACACTCAGGCACACTGTTATTTCCACTGACTACCCCCAGCGCGAGCATCCCCAAACTCACTCCCTGATCGGATGCACGAGAGGAGCTATGAGGGGTGCATGCACTGGAAGCATGTCCCAAAGACGGCAAAGTGTTCACGTGAACAGCCCGTGGCCCAAACCATCAGTCCTTCGCAACAAAAGTTTTCGTTGTGTAAGCGAGATGGAGGAGCCAGGGCCGTCGCGTAAAAAACGGTGTGTCAGTGAGGAGAAAAGGAAGTTCCAGGAGAAATGGAGCAACGCTTACTTCGTTTTACCTCAGGGGTCGGATAAAGTGATATGCCTCATCTGCAAGCAGGTGAATGCAATGCTCAAGGAGTATAACATCAAACGCCATTATGATACCAATCATAAAATGTATGACAAGTTCATGGGCAAGGAGCGCAGAACTAAACTTGAACAACTTCAAAGAGGTTTAACTGCCCAGCAGTCAGTTTTCACAAATCTTGCAAAATCCGGTGAAGCTGTAACACAGGCTAGCTATGTAATAGCTCACGAAATTGCCAGGCGGAGCAAGCCGTTCAGTGATGGAGAATTCGTGCGAGACTGCATTTTGAAAGTGGCTGACATTGTATGCCCTGAACAAAAGTCAAAGTTCCGTGACATAAGTTTATCGAATGACACAGTGACACGACGAATCGAAGATCTGGCCAATGATCTCAAAGAGCAATTGGGACTACGTCTGGAAGGCCTAGGCAAGGGGTCCTTTTCTATAGCACTGGATGAGAGTACAGACATTTCTAATACTGCACAACTGCTGATTTTCATTCGAACGGTCACGGAGGACTTTGAAATAGGCGAGGAACTGCTAAGCATGGAGAGTATCAAAGACAGAACAAGGGGAATCGACATTTGTGATGCTGTGTGTCTTAGTCTCGATCAGTGGCGGCGGGTCATTAGGGGCAGGTGGGGCACAGCCCCACCTAGTGTCAGAAGAAAGTATTACAAATAATGATTACAAAAAAATACTAAAAAATAAATAAAAAAACATATCAATTATATTTTAAGGTCATGTTTAATAATATGATTCGTCTGTACATTGCTGTTTTAGTCTGTGTTCTTCTAATTAGTGTCTAGAGTGCCGTTTTGAGCTGTTTAGAGCCATGTGGGACAAAACCCGATCCTGCCCCGGTGATTGTAAAAACCACACTGCGCATGCTCAGAGTATTTTTCTATTTAATGTGTGTGGCAAAAAAATAATGACCGTAGGGGCATAGTGCTCCCATCCCCACCATACGTCATCTCACATAGTTCAGAATTGATTGGCTGTAAGTACTCACGTGTGCAGTGCTGCGAAACGTCACGTGTAGTTTGAAGAGGAGACGAGAGAGCAGCATATAGCTAACATCACCAGCGATTAAAATAAGTAAGAAAATGAATGAAGTTGACCATTTACTGGAGCACACATTTGAGACACTTAGTCTCGGAGAGAAACTGGAGGTAAAGCGCCTCGGTGCCCACCATCCACCGGATTTCCAAATGGTCCAGACTGCGGGCAAAGTTAAACGTGGGTTTAACGCTGAGTGGTTTGCTAAAAAGAAATGGCTAACGGCGAGCATCCAGAAGAATTCCCTCTTTTGCTTTCCTTGCCTGCTTTTTGGTGAAGATCAAGGTACTTGGTCGAGGACAGGTTACAAGGACTTAAAGCATCTTTCGGAGAGGACAATGAAGCATGAGAGCAGCAACAGTCATTTGGAAAATGCCGTAAAATTGGGATTACTTGGAAGGGTGAATGTTGCAGCTCAGATTGACAGCGCCTACAGACGCGGCATTGATTCTCATAATAGGAAGGTGGAAGAAAACAGGTACGTGCTTGGTCGGATCATCACCTGTATTAAACTGTGTGGGAAATGTGAGACAGCACTGCGGGGCCACAACGAGTCGGCGGACTCTCTGAATCCAGGGATATTCAGGTCAATTTTCGAGACAATGTGTGAGGGCGATTCCAGGCTTCAACGGCACTACGAAGCTCAGCTTGTTTTCAAAGGGACATCAAGCACCATACAGAATGAACTCTTGGACTGCATGTATGAAGTGTACAGGGAAGAAATAGCCAAGCAAGTGGACAACACATCATTTGTTGCCGTTCAGGCCGACGAGACAACCGATGTCTCCTGTAAATCGCAAATGGTGATTGTGCTGCGATACATTATGCCTGACCTCACAGTTACAGAGCGTTTTTTGGAGTTTGTGGAAGTAAAGGACAAAACTGGTGTAGGTCTCTCTAACAGCATCAAGGCTGTTCTGGAACCCCTGAAGCTGAAAGAAAAGCTAATCGCTCAGACCTATGACGGGGCGGCCGTCATGAGCGGTAACGTGCGCGGGGTACAGACGGTGATGAAGGAGACGTACCCAAACGCTCAGTTTGTTCACTGCTACGCCCACCAACTGAACCTGACCCTGCAGCAACTGTGTTCAGCAAGGATGAGCATCCTGAAGGTGTTTTTTGCAGATCTAACTGCTTTTTCCACTTTTTTCTCCGGTGCTCCAAAACGTGTTGCAGCTCTTGCAGAGGCAACACAGAGACGCATACCACGGCCACCGGCTGTGAGATGGAACTTTAAAAGCAGAACTGTGAACGCGGTTTGGGAGACCCGAGATGCACTACTTCAGTGTATGAAGCATATACGCGCACAACCAGGATGGGATGCGGTCACCACAAGTGAGGCATACGGCCTGTCAAAGAAACTGCGGGACCGAGCATTTATGCAGCTCCTGGAGTTTTTTTCGTTGCTTATGCCAGAAGTGGATGTTCTATACAACACTCTGCAAAAACGAAGCATCGATGCACCTGGGATCAACAGCGCGCTCTGCCGTTTCAAGGAAAATGTTCAGAAAATGAGGCAGAAAACTGATGCATTAGCCGCCACTGCTCATGATGGAACAGACGAGCCAGGCCGACGAGTCAGCAGCACAGCGCCGGTGATGAAGGAGGCTTGTGACACAGTCATCTCACAGGTGGAACAGAGGTTCTCACAGAGTGACCATTTGATCGCTGCAAAGCTTGTTGACTAGGGCTGCAACAAACGACTAATTTGATAGTCGATTAATCTATCGATTAATGAAACGATTAATCGACTATTCGGACTATTACTGTATGCCTTGCACAATTTCTCAAACGCTTTTATTTAGCCATCAACTTTTAGATTTAGCTTGAGGTTGTTTTAGGCATGTGGAAACTAACAATGAAGACAATAAAGATGAATACTTGATTAAAAAATACATATTATTAAATTAACTAAACAAATTGTTTACAAAATGAACATTGCTTTTCATTTAAATTAAATAAATAATATTTCACATCAAAAGAAACAACAGTGTTTTAGCAAATAATAAATAATGTGATGACAGAATTGTAAACAGAATAGCTGAAACTTTAACAAACTAACTAATTCAGTTACCTCAAATCATTACCCCATGTTTATATAATTGAGTTAACTCCGTGTGTTGCTGCTAGCATACATAATACCTGACGTGAAAACGTTACTCGTGGACGGGGCTACAGAGCTACTAGAAAGACAGTCGAACCCGGTGCATTTCTCCGTCTGAATGTGGAGCACTTTTTCTAAATGTTTAGACAAATTACTCGTGTTACCGCCCTTACATGTTAAACTCTTATTGCACTTTGCAACGAGCATCGAGATGGGTAAAGTTTAACCACACCTCGGAGCGGCGTTCTCTCCGCCATCTCAGCAGTGTGTTGCTGCATGTAGCAGCCGCGTGTGTGTAAACTGCCCCGCCCCCTCCCACACAGACCAGGGAGAGAGATCTCGTCTGATCGAAAATACATCATAGACGCATTTGTTTGTCTTTTTACATATTATAAACGAGCTGGCCACAATAAGACTGCGATATAATGTTTTTGTATCAATAATACATGACATATATTTTTTAAATGTCTCCAGTACCGATAACGTTGTAGCTTAACGGCGCGTAAAACGCACGTGATGACGTCACCAACGAATCGACGACTGAATTAGTTGGCAACTAATTTGGTAATCGATTTTAATCGATTAAGTCGATTAGTTGTTGCACCCCTATTGTTGACAGCTCATTCTTCCCACAGCATGTCCTGTCATTTCCTACACCTGAGCTTGACTGCACCGTGAAACTGTGGCCTGCGTTGGGAAACAAGGAGAAGTTGAAGTCTCACAGTGAGCTTCACACTGGAAACACTGCCCTGTCTCTGTTGAAATCCATTCACGAGAACAACTTGGAGGAAACGTTTGCTGAGACTGTTATTTTGGTCAAAATAATAGTGACAACTCCGATGACGACATCCGAGTCAGAGAGGAACTTTTCCATCCTCAAAAGGATAAAGACTTTCACTCGCAACACCATGGGACAGCCGCGACTTAACGCATTGGCCATGCTTTCAATTGAAAGCCAGTTGATCCAGCAACTACAGGACTTCATCCCCAAAGTGATAGACACATTCTGTCAGAGGAAGGACCGCCGTGCCGCTTTTCTTTTCAAGTGAGCCTTCAGCTTTGGTAAGTTCATTTATGTCATATATTTTGTTGATCTTCTGTGTTTTGCCTCTGCTGGATCGATTGATATTGTGACCTCGATGATGAGTGTCTGTGTTTTCCTTATATTTACAGTCTATGGTGTTTTAATGCTAAAGCATTACGGTTGTTGTTATTGTTAAGAATTACTTTGTGATGGTGACCTTTACTCCATGTATGAAGGTGCATTACTATGACATCCCCACGCTGTGTACGTAAATGTATGCGCTCACAGTGTTGCTCCGTGTGGTCTTCAGTATGTAATTTGACACTCCCCCTCTCTCTCTCCTCCCCCCCTCTCTCTGCCCCCCCTCTCTCTGTCCCCCCTCTCTCTCTCCTCCCTCTCTCTGTCCCCCCCCCCTCTCTCTCCCCCCCACCTCTTTCTGCCCCCCCAGTTTTGTACACCTAGAAACGCCACTGGTCTCGATGCATACAATGTGGAGCTGACATCCATGGTCGGTGTCACAACAGATGGTGCGTCAGCCATGGTCGGGAGAAAGGCGGGTGCTGTCTCTTTGCTCAGCGACAAAGTGGCCAATAACGGAGGTGAGAACCTAATCAAATATCACTGCATAATTCACCAAGAAGCCCTTGCTGCTCATACGCTTGAAATGAAACATATCATGGACATTGTTGTCAAGACAGTGAATTTACTAAAGTCCAGAGGTCTGAATCACCGTCAATTCAAAACTTTTTTGGTGCAATCAGAGGCTGAATTTGGTGACGTCATATACTTCACTGCTGTCAGGTGGCTGAGCAGAGGTGCCACACTGAAGCGTTTTTTTTATTTGAGGAAAGAAATCGCTGAGTTCATGCAATCAAAAGGACAAGATCTGCCACAGTTAAGTGACACTGAATGGCTTTGTGACCTAGCGTTCCTTGTTGACCTGAACACCTTTCTCAGCGATCTCAATGTGAAGCTGCAGGGCCATGGGAAGCTCATTTCCACATTGTTTGACAGCGTCAAAGCTTTCCAGCGAAAACTTCAACTAGTGCAGGGACAGCTCAGAGAGGGGGATCTAACCCATTTCCCCGCCTGCAAGGTGCTCACAGGTGAATGTGACGTTTTACATCACCTGTGTTCAGACAAGAACCACAACCTCATGGAAAAACTCCAAGAGGAATTCCACCACCGCTTCTCGGACTTCAGTGACCACGAGAAGTCATTCAACCTATTCCAAGATCCCTTCACATGTGCATAGGGTGACCAGATCCCAACAAACCAAATGTGGGACAAGGATTATGGTTGTGTGGGACAATGTGGGACAATGTGGGACACCCTCTCAACAGCACCCCCCAACCCCCGGAAAAAAAACCGTAACAAATATATAACAACAGAGCAGAAAGTGAAGTCAAAATGCAGTTTTTTAATAAAGAAAAGTAAACTAAGGCTAACCAAGGCAGCAGGCATTATTCACTTCAAGTGTTTAGAAATGCATCTTCTTAATTCAACTAGTGTATTACCTGTACAAGTAGGCACAACATAAATTAATAGATAAAATAAAACCAACACTGGCCAGGAGGGAACAGAAACATAATAATACATACAATAAAATAGCTTTCAGTTTTGTCCATCACAGCAACAGAAGGTCCTCTGTTGCTGTGCTATTTTGTTGCTGTGCTATTTTGTCACCTAGAACCACTGGTGTCTTTGACTCTGTCAAACAACTCTCCACAGAGGCAGGGGCAAGCACATCTGTTATTATGGACGCTGCTTTTGTACGACCACATGACATTTTCGTTACTATCTCAGAGTCTGGAAAAATGGTCGGCGCTAGCTTGTTACCAGTCATTTTTTGCACTGTATGGTAAACACTGGTTATTTCTGCTGCTGTTACCTTGTCTGAGTGACTATCATTTTTTGGTTTGAGTAGGAATGTCTCCATAGAGTGGGATGTCTCTTTTTGAGCGACACGTTTCTTGTGAGAATCGCATTCTCTGTGTCTTTTGACGTCGTATTCACCGCCATGTGAAATTTAAAAATTACTCTTGCAAAGATTGCAAAAAAATCTCTGAGAGTCGCCCTGCACTGGCTTCACCCACGGGTAAGTGTCTTCCCAGTCTTTGTTGTATGTGCATCTTCTTTTCTTCTTAGCTGTAGTTTCAGTTTCCTCCATTTTCCATAATCTACTGCGTCGCCTGCGTTCGTTGTTGTTGTTTGGCGGGTGGGGGGGTGTGTGTGAGTGAGTTACTCTCATTGGTTAACACTTGACCAGCACCCGCCGTGTGTTACAGTTTGATTGACATCAAACACAGCCCCCTGATGATAGCCTTCCCTGCTTTCTCAACAGCCATTGGATGAATCTGATTTTAAAGAAAAGCGTTTTAGCCAATCAAAATGAAATATGCGGGACATCGTCTCAATTTGCGGGACGCACCAAAAGTCGTGAAAATGCTGTGCAGTCCCGCCCAAAGCGGGACATCTGGTCACCCTACATGTGCACCCGAAGAAGAGCCTGCAGAAATGCAGTTTGAGCTCATCGACCTGCAGGAGAGCTCTGAGGCCAGAGCAGCATACCGAGACAAGAATCTCATCGACTTCTACAAAGGACTTTCCCTATCTACGTACCCAACACACTCTCACTCCCTAAGCGTCCAATAGCGACGTTTGGTCAGTGTCCGTGGCGTCCAATTTTGACGCTCCTAGTCTCCTTCAGCGTCATAAAGGGACGCAAATAGCTTTCAACTGATTGCAATGTATTCCCATCTGCGTCGGGATTTGACGCTCATGGAAGCACGCCATTCGTTTATGCCGGCTGCCCTTAAAGGCAATGTGAGCATCCATTCCCATTGGATAACGGAGAATTTTACACCCGGAAGTAAGTACTCCTCTTACTGTCGATTGATTTTACAGTGATATCTGCACTACTCATCGACTAAAAAACACCAGATTATCCTTGTTAATTACACAACATTGATTGGTTTAAATTGTGTGCAATGCTTTTGTATTTTTCCCCTTCGATTCGGAGAAACAAATATGTTTTCTGAGTAAAGGATGGCAGAAGACACTACACTACCCAGAATCCCCAGCTATCGTTTGGCCTACACCATGTGCTCTGTTTGACAAACCCCGTTTTTTTTCACCATTCATTCCGATGGCTGGCGTCTATGTCACATGATCTTCAAATTTCTCCCTGCAGAAAAAGAAAACATGGCCGAAATTCGTTTTATTCTCGTGGAAAATGCCTAGTTTAAAATTAGTTTGGCCATTAAAATGCGTTTTGATGTCATTTGATGCGAGAAATATGAGTTGTTATTTCAGATTATGTGTGCAGTGGATGTACATGATCTTTAGTTTGCTAGTTATTACGAAGATTACTTCAGGAAATCGCGACGTTTTCATTGTTACCAAGGTGGTTGCTAGGGACGCTGCTATCGATATTATTTCTGTTATGTTGTGTAACTGTTTAATGGTGTTATCTTTATTGCTACCCCCTTCCCCGTCAATGTATAGTGTTGGTCCACAGCCTAAACATATTAGTTTAACAAAATCCGCATCTAAAGATAGCCTACGTTATTTCCCCCCTGTGCAATTCCAGTCTCACATCTCAGAGCACATCGTCATTAATAAATACCGGAAACAGACCAAAATAATAATAATACCTTATTCCGAGTGTGCTTGCTTTTCTCTTTGAAAGTCATCACATAACGGCATTGTAATACACGGTTCGGCTGCATTACATATTACATATCTGCCGTAGTTCTGTATTTATAGAGCCCTGATGAGAAGACAAACATGAGGAACTGAAAACGTGACGTGGATCATAAATATATCAGCCATTAAACAACATCTTACATTTCTTTTCACACAATACGTCTCCTTGCAGTCTCAACACTAATTCGGCTCACTTTTATATTTGATCCAATTGGTAGATAGGCTGTATTTACACCATAAAGGTGCACAGCTGATATCAAGGGACACCTGGTGGTTAAAGCATGTTATTGAATTTCAATATTTTTATTATTAGATATTAATACGATCCCTATAAAGTATATTCATTACTCGTTATTCTCTACTAATTGTTAATTAAAGACTGTATGTAATGACTAGTTTGCACATCCCGTTCAAGATTTCATGATTTTCTAAGGTTTATTGACATCATATAGGCCAACACAACTGTGGTGTAGTTCTGCACTGAATGAAAAACTTGGGTTGCAGGTTCCTCAATAGTGCATTACAAGACATCTATCAATATGTGTGCATACCTCCAGCAATGTTAACTATGTTGAAGCACTTATTTTAACTGATATTATACATAATGTATTACTCTTATAAGATGTATGTAGATATTTCATCTCCGGCCTTGTCAGGTATTGAACAATCAATAAATAAAGAACACAGAATTGTTGAATATAAAACACAGAATTTATGTGATTATACTAAATGATTTTCAAATAAACACAACTGCATATTTAACTGTTACACATGCTGATGTAACGCAAATGTTCCAACTTGGGATCAATAAAGTATATCTTATCTTAAGCTGATCGATGGTGTTGTGTCTCGTCAGATCTGTTAGTATTATTTCTCTGTGAGTCTATATTGTCAAGTCCGTGTCTGCCATTTCCTGTTTTACTTTGTCATTTCTCATTTCAGGTAGTTCGATTCCTACCTTGCCTGTTTGTCCACGGACCTGATTACCTGCCCCGCCCTTATTGTTTGCACCTGTGGAGTCCCTTGCTTCTGTATATATTCTGTGTGTTCCCTGTGCCAAGTGCCAGATCGTTTTGAACCTTGTGAAAGGATTACCTTGTTTTATCATCACAGTAAAACCTTTTTTTGAATCATCTTTTGTCTAGAGTCGTGCATTTGGGTCCTATCAGTTTTTGTGTGCTCCAGTCGTAACATTACGATCTGGCCAACAAATGGACTCAGCCGACTCTCAAACCCTGAGGGCAGCGCTCTGCTCTCAGGCTCAACGTCTGCGGCAGCAGGAGGAAGAAATGAAGGACATAAACCAGGGAGTAATGACCCTGACTAGCAGCCAGAGTGAGTTTCGTGGCGTAGTTACAACACAAATTAATCACCTGGCTGAACAGCTCCATAATGTACTCACACGGTTGGATAGTGTGCCTGCCGCTCCTTCCAACGTGGCTGCCCCGGCCCCAGAGCCTACAGCTGTTTTTTCCATGCCAGCTTCCATGATTCGTCTTGCTCCTCCAGCGAAGTTTTCGGGCGAGTCCGGTAACTGCAGTCCATTCCTAACGCAGTGTGACCTACATTTTACCTGCCAGCCTGCTGCTTTCCCCAGTGATCTAGCCAAGGTGGCGTTTGTTGTGTCCCACCTCACGGGAAGAGCGGAAGCCTGGGCTACGGCGAAGTGGGCACGGGAGTCTCCGGTGTGTAAATCTCTCCAACTATTCACTGAGACTATAAAAAAGATCTTTGACCGAACCACACCGGGGAGAGAAGCTGCCAGAGCCCTGACACAGATCTCCCAGCAGAATCAGAGTGTGTCTGACTACGCCATTGATTTTCGTACTTTGGCCACGGACAGTGGTTGGAATGAAGACGCACTATACGATATGTTTTTGAGCGGACTCAGTGACTCTGTGCGGGATCTTCTTGTTCCTCTTGATCTTCCGCCGGATTTGGACAGTATGATCGCCTTGGCTATACGCACAGACACTAGGCTGCAAGAGCGACGGAGGGAGAAAGCCAGGAAAGCGCCACCTCCTGCACGATCTCCACTACGACCCGGATTTCGGACCCACAATTCCTCTACTACCGTGAAACCTGCTTCGGGGAACACAGAAGAGGAACCCATGCAGCTCGGAAGGGCCAGGCTGTCTCCAGAGGAAAAGCAGCGGCGCCTCCGGGAGCGTTTATGTTTCTACTGTGGGAAGCAGGGACATTTCCTGGGAGCCTGCCCGTTAAAAGACGGGGCTTACCAGTAAGACGGAGGGTGCTGGTGAGCCGATTGACAACCGCAGATTTCCCTTCACGATCCATGACCCAGGTTGAGGTTAGTAATAATGAGCACAGCATAGCTTTGAAAGTACTTGTAGATTCAGGGGCTGACGCTAATCTTATGGACTGGGGGTTAGCTAAACGTTTGAAAATTGCCTCCGTGCCATTGACTCAGACACTTGAAGCTAGCGCTCTGGACGGTACTCTCATGTGCAAAGTGACTCATAGAACCATGCCTCTTAAAATAACCATTGATCATGAACACTCAGAGTATATGACTTTTCATCTGTTTAATTCTGCACAGCATGCAGTAATTCTGGGCTATCCCTGGTTGTGCAAACATAACCCTCACATTGATTGGCGGACTGGTAAGGTTTTGGGGTGGGGAAGCGAATGCTCTCATTCGTGTTTCAGGAGCAAGACTGCTGAAATTGTCAGAGAGCCCATTATAGACAATGACAGGGAACATGAAGATAATCAAGACTCAGACTTCCCTGACCTTTCGAACGTACCCAGCTGCTACCGAGATCTCAAGGAGGTGTTCAATAAAACTAAAGCGACATCCCTTCCTCCTCATCGCACCTATGACTGCGCCATCGATCTCCTGCCTGGGTCCCCCTTGCCCAAGGGAAGACTGTACTCTCTCTCAGCTCCAGAGAGAGAGTCTATGAGAGAGTACATAGACGGCTTTCTCAAAACGGGTCTTATCCGTCCCTCGTCATCTCCCGCCGGAGCTGGTTTTTTCTTCGTTGAGAAGAAAGATGGATCCCTAAGACCTTGCATCGACTACAGCCCCCTAAACGACATAACCATCAAGAACAGGTACCCCCTCCCGCTTATGACCTCAGCGTTTGAACTGTTGAAAGGAGCTAGAGTTTTTTCAAAACTTGACCTGCGTAACGCTTACCACTTGGTGAGGATACGGGAGGGGGACGAGTGGAAGATTGGTTTCAACACTCCAAGCGGACATTATGAGTATCTGGTAATGCCTTTTGGTCTAACAAATGCACCTGCCGTTTTTCAGGCTCTCATAAATGATGTGTTGAGAGAATCTTTGAATCATTTTGTTTTTGTCTATCTTGATGATATCCTGATTTTTTCCCGTGATGAAGGTTCACACGTTTCGCATGTTCGTCAGGTATTAAGAAAGTTGTTGGACAATCAACTTTATGTTAAGGCTGAAAAATGTGAGTTCCACGTCAGTTCCACTTCATTTCTGGGTTTCATCCTGGGTCCTGACCAGATAATGATGGATCCTGCTAAAGTGAGCGCTGTGGCTGAATGGCCCACACCCTCTTCCAGGAAAAAAGTCCAACAATTCCTTGGATTTGCTAACTTCTACAGGAAGTTTGTTAGGAATTTTAGTTCTATTGCCGCTCCTATGCATGTACTCACCTCTCCTTCTGTTCAGTTTGTGTGGACCCCACAGGCAGACCAGGCCTTCCAGAAGTTGAAAAAAGTTTTCACTACAGCTCCAATACTTACCATCCCGGATTCCCAACGGCAGTTCACGGTGGAGGTGGATGCCTCCAACGAGGGCATCGGGGCGGTCCTCTCACAGAGGGCAGAGAAAGACAGTAAGCTCCATCCATGTGCCTACCTTTCCCGTAAGTTGACTGCGGCTGAACGGAACTATGATGTAGGCAATAGAGAGTTATTAGCCGTGAAGGTAGCACTGGATGAGTGGAGGCACTGGCTAGAAGGGGCAAAACAGCCATTTATTGTGTGGACAGACCACAAAAATTTGGAGTACATACGCAAGGCTAAGAGGTTAAACTCCAGACAGGCACGATGGACCTTATTTTTCAATAGGTTTAACTTCACTCTCTACCGTCCTGGCTCACAGAACGCCAAACCAGATGCGTTATCCAGGCTTTTTGACCCAGAGGCTCTTTCCAAGGAGACAGAGTCCATTTTACCGCCCACTCAGGTGATAGGAGGGGTGACATGGCCAATTGAGGCTAAGGTAAATCAAGCTTTAGAGGGAAAAACCGTACCCAGTGGTGGCCCCCCTAACCGTCTCTTTGTTCCCCCATCTGTCCGTTCTGATGTGATTCACTGGGCTCACACATCTGTATTAACATGTCATCCAGGTATCAGACGAACTATGTACATGATAAAGCAAAGGTTTTGGTGGCCTAAAATGGAGAAGGAGGTTACTGAGTATGTGGCAGCCTGCACTACCTGTGCTCGGAATAAGACCTCTACCCAGTCTCCTATGGGTCTACTGCCTCCCTCTGCAGGTAACACCACCATTTGCACTGTTGTTGACAGATTTACCAAAATGACTCACTTTATCCCCATGCCCAAATCTCCCTCTGCTAAAGAGACAGCAGAAGCGCTCTTATCTCATGTTTTCAGGCTGCATGGATTTCCTCGAGATGTGGTGTCAGATCGTGGGCCGCAGTTCGTTTCCCAGTTTTGGAAGGAGTTCTGCAGCCTGATAGGAGCCACTCCCAGCCTCACATCTGGTTACCACCCACAGGCTAATGGTCAATCAGAGAGGATCAACCAGGAACTGGAGACGTGTTTACGGTGTCTGGTGTCCCAGAATCCCACAACTTGGAGCAAGCAGCTGATATGGGTGGAGTATGCCCACAACACCCAACCTACATCTGCCACGGGTCTCTCCCCTTTTCACTGCGCCTATGGTTACCAACCTCCTCTGTTTCCGGAAGTAGAGAAGGAAGTGACTGTACCGTCAGCACATGCCCTGGTGAGGCGGTGTCACAGAGTCTGGGCAGGAGCTCGCCAGGTTCTCCTGAAGAGTGCTGCTCGCATGAAAAAGACAGCAGATCGACATCGTCGTCCGGCACCTGCCTACAAACCCGGGCAGAAGGTTTGGCTATCTACAAGAGATCTGCCCCTGTGTGTGGCCTCCAGGAAGCTGGCTCCGAGGTTTGTGGGTCCGTTTCCCATAACGAAAGTTGTTAACCCGGTGGCTGTTCGCCTGCGCCTGCCCAGGTCCTTGAGAGTCCATCCGACCTTTCATGTTGCCAAAGTCAAACCGGTTCGGGAGAGTCGTTTGGTTCCTCCATCCAAGCCTCCTCCTCCCCCCCGGATGTTAGACGGCGGTCTGATATATGACGTCAAGAAACTGCTAGCAGTTAGGAAGAGAGGACGCGGCCGACAGTTCCTTGTAGACTGGAAAGGATACGGTCCAGAACATCGGTCGTGGGTACCAGCAAGTTTTGTTGTGGATCAGAAACTGATAAAGGACTTTTTCAGACTTAATCCACAGGACTGTGGGCCGTCCGGAGTCGGCCGTAGAGGAGGGGGTACTGTTGTGTCTCGTCAGATCTGTTAGTATTATTTCTCTGTGAGTCTATATTGTCAAGTCCGTGTCTGCCATTTCCTGTTTTACTTTGTCATTTCTCATTTCAGGTAGTTCGATTCCTACCTTGCCTGTTTGTCCACGGACCTGATTACCTGCCCCGCCCTTATTGTTTGCACCTGTGGAGTCCCTTGCTTCTGTATATATTCTGTGTGTTCCCTGTGCCAAGTGCCAGATCGTTTTGAACCTTGTGAAAGGATTACCTTGTTTTATCATCACAGTAAAACCTTTTTTTGAATCTTTTGTCTAGAGTCGTGCATTTGGGTCCTATCAGTTTTTGTGTGCTCCAGTCGTAACAGATGGCTACTGCCATATTTGCAAAATGTGCCTCTGAACCTTGACAAGTGCATGTTTCAGGCTTATCAATTAATGTAATGTAATGTTATCACAGGGGTCACACACATAAGACCAGCTGTTAAATAAAGCTCTTCTGACCTTAGCTGACATGTGGGTATATTAATACTGCCCATATTGGGCACAAGCAATTTTCACCCATTTATTAATTATATGTTTTAAATGTGAGTGTTTCCTGTCCCCTAAACCTCCAGGGATGTACACAGTTTAATACTGGCAACTTCTTATTATGGGAAATACGAAAACGTCTTTTAAAACTACAACTCCCAGTAGAGACGTGCCAGAGAGAACATGTTGCGAAACAGAATAGCCAGCATGTGTAGTTCTGGGGACGGGGTGGGGGAGGGGGGACGATGTCAAAAAATCCAGTTTTGGACAGTCTGCCGTGGTTCCATCCCATTTCAAGTGCTGTTCGAGAATCGGCTTAACCCTCGGAGCACACTCTCCAATCACAGAGCTTGAGGACTATCACGGGGTTTGTCAAGAGCACATGGTGTAGTCCAAACGATAGCTGGGGATTCTGGGTAGTGTAGTGTCTTCTGCCATCCTTTACTCCTGGGAATGGACGCTCACATTACCTTTAAGGGCAGCCGACATAAACGAATGCCGTGCTTCCATGAGCGTCAAATCCCGACGCAGATGGGAATACATTGCAATCATTTGAAAGCTATTTGCGTCTCTTTATGACGCTGAAGGAGCCTAGGAGCGTCACAATTGGACGCCACGGACACTGACCAAACGTCGCTATTGGACGCTTAGGGAGTGAGAGTGTGTTGACGTACCCTGCACTTCGCCAACATGCCATCAGAATGGCCTCTCTGTTCGGAAGCACATATATTTGTGAGAAAACCTTCTCCACCATGGCCATCAACAAATCCAAGCTGAGATCCAGGCTGATGGATGCCCATCTACATGCTGTCCTTCGTATTGCAACAGCGGAGATGGAACCGGACATCAAAGGAATAGTAGCCAACAGAAAACAGCACCATAAATCCCATTCAAAGTAGGAAAAGGTATGTTGATGACAGGCAATAATAGCCGATGTGTGTTACAAATACAACAACAATAATAATAACAATGATGATGATGAATACTGTGTTATTGTGGTCTTTGGTAAGCTTCTATTTTAAAAGTCTCTTTCTCTCCCTCCCCCCTCTCTGTCTCTCTGTATTTGTCTTGCTCTGCAAGTTATCCTGTGGTGCTTGAGTAGCTGGAATTGGTTCTGAATCAGGGCCCTGCTGATAAGACAGGAAATCCACAGCATATCACTCACTCCAGCACAATACTCTCTCTCTCTCTCTCTCTCTCTCTCTCTCTCTCTCTCTCTCTCTCTCTCTCTCTGTGTGTGTGTGTGTGTGTGTGTGTGTGTTTGCAAGGCACTTTTGAGACAAATTAATGTTTGATTAATCTTAATGTATACTGTATGTATAATTGGTTAGTACAATAAAGAAAGGATTTGTTTTGGAATTATTTTGTGTTCCGTCAGTGAGTCAGCAAGAACAGGGAGGAAGGTACGATGTATTCCCTATTCACAGGTAAGTCTTCAGGATATGATGCTGCCTGACAGGTAAGCAAATAGGACGAAAGACACATGGCATTAATGGCAGTTTAGTCTGATAAAAAGTACCAGAACACACATCCTTAGATTGATTCTTTAAGCTTTTAGCTGTTGCTACACAGACTGACAAACACTAAAACAATAACCAAAATGTAACATGTTGACGCTGTAACAAATGTATCTGCAGGGTAAAGTGAGATGACGGCCAGATGTCATGAAACATCCTCACCATGCAGACAAATACACATTATAGTTAGGTACATTTCCAGAGGCACACACTTGATGACAGAGTGATGTACAACAAATGCCAGGCCACATATGTTTTCATATACTGATTATATAAAGCAAGGTAAGAGTTATAACGCTTATGCTTAATGTGTATTTATCAAAAAATAAAAAACGTTTGGTGTTTAAAACTTGTGATTGAATCAATATCAAGACTACTTATTTACATTCAGTGGATAGCACCTTCACAGAACCAAATGCATTTCATTTTCTCTTTGATTGTCTTCTTCAACTTCTCAATCACCGTTTTAGTCCTCCACACCTTGAGGGATGTGAGCAAAGTGTGTGAGAGTTTTTAAAAGGGAACAGAGTGAAGGAAACGCAAGTCTAAAAAGGAAAGAAGAATGACATAAAAAATGTGTGAGAAAATAGCGAAAGGATAAAAAGATAGTTCCTCTGACTGCCACAAAGAAATATTTTAATGATCGCTTTGTTTTCTTCAAGAGAGAAGAAATAAAGAGTGTCTACAGTGCATGCACATAAAGGAGTGTTGTAAACTGCTGCTAAAAGTTCTGCTGTCTCCCAAAAAAGTGTAGAAGCCAGGTTATTTTAGAATACGTTCTACACATTCTCAGATGACCTTTGTTAACCTTATTCCTCCCAGTAACCTGGTTTCTCTTGTGCATCCAAACAGAGTAATAGATTAAAGAGGTTGACCTGAAACTTTGTGACAAATGACATTCAGATGCACGTCCCCCTGTGGCAGAAGCAGCCGGTACTATCTTTGTCTTCCTGCAAGGCTTCTCCCCGGCAGTACACCTCTTGGGTTCTGCTGGTGTTCTGCATGAGCGAGCAACATTTGAAGAGAGAGCAGCAGGAAAATAAAAGGTGAACATGGTCAATACATTTATGAATAAATGAGTGTCTTTGTGTGTGTGTGTGTGTGTGTGTGTGTGTGTGTGTGTGTGTGTGTGTGTGTGTGTGTGTGTGTGTGTGTGTGTGTGTGTGTGTGTGTGTGTGTGTGTGTGTGTGTGTGTGTGTGTGTGTGTCCTCGCTTCACTGAAAAAGACAGAAAGGAGGAGAGAAGTAATTGTAGAATTGTTTTTTTTAGAGCTTTCCCTGGGGGATTTGGATGCAGATTCATTCATCTAAAAGCAAGATACATGCCCTCTCAGGATTTTCTGGGGAGAACAATACAGCACAGAAAAGAGAGCAGCACTTGACTTTTTCCTCCCCCTCTTGTCTCTAATTTTCTTTCCATGTCTTTGTTTCTTTGATTCTTGGTCTCTACCGCTCTCTCTCTTTTTCTCTATCAGACTGTTCATCCCTGCAATAAAACACTGGATGTGAACACTTGACAGAAACTAGGGAGCTATTAAATACAATGATTGTAATTGTTTTGACAAGCCCAGTTTGTTTATGGAGCTATCCCTTACAAGGCAATGCATTTTTAAATAATTTATAAATTAAAAGACAAACAATAAAGTGTCACATGTACTGTATAACACACACACACACACACACACACACACACACACACACACACACACACACACACATTCAATCACACACACTCAATTACAAGCATATTTCCTAAGCTTTCACTTTTCGCTTTACTTCGTTTAAACTCATATTCACTAGAATGGCCTTGCAGACAGCTTCACGCCTACCTCCAATCAAAAGTAATAGCACATCAAAAGATGCACATGGATTCCACAGCTATAGTAAAAGCATCATCTGATGTGATAGTCTGACTCAAATTGACCATAAAAGGGAAATGGTATTTTCAATGCAGTCATTGCTCCTTGAACGATGTGGATCTGTCTTATGGATAGCTCAGCAGCGTAGTTATTGGAAAAACATGCGAGGATACCCCAGTAAAAAGTTATTTTACATATTTTGGCAGATTATGAGCGTGGTTTATGTGAAATTCTACCCTTTTAAAACACAAAGCTCAGTTTACTTGTCGTACCTGGTAGAAACAGCTGTCTCCTTGGGCTCTGGAGATCTTTCTCAGGTGAGAGTCCGTTTCTGATTGTGTATAAGAATGTTCCTTTAAGCCTGCGTAACAAACCAGGGACATTTGATTTGAAATAAGCATTTATGAAGCAGGGGGTTCTAAAGAAAGATATCATTGAAATACATTATTATATAACTGACCCAACTGAATAATTTAAGAATATGAATATCACCGTTTTTTGCTGCTGTTTACCTTTAATGCTCACTCCACTTTATTCTAGTATCCCGGTGAGAATGACAGTGACATAAAAAACGTGCAGGCTAGTTGGCCTTTCCTGCAGAGGAGAAATCCAACAAAAAGAGTGAAGCCGCTGAATTTACTGTTTGCATGTGTGTGTGTGTGTGTGTGTGTGTGTGTGTGTGTGTGTGTGTGTGTGTGTGTGTGTGTGTGTGTGTGTGTGTGTGTGTGTGTGTGTGTGTGTGTGTGTGTGTGTGTGTGTGTGTGTGTGTGTGTGTGTGCGTGCGTCTGTATAACATGGTGTTTTTTGATGGAACAATGTCTGACTGGTGACCTGCTCTTCTCCGAATCCTGCTAAATTGAATAGACTGCACCTGCAGGTAAACTGTTGGCTTAAAAATAAACACCAAACACATAGACAGACACACACATCCACATGGGCACATCATGAACAAAGACATACATACACACTTGTGAACAAATATGAAAACTACTGATATGCTTGAATGCACAAGGACAGAGGGCAAACATATACATGAATCTATACACACAAAAACACACAAACAGACACACACACCACACACACATGCTCGTACACTACCTGTGGGAAAATGATGAGAAGCCCTGATACGGTGGGTTGCACAAGGTCAAACCCTGCATGTGAGTATGAAAACCACACAAATTAGGACATATATGCATACTGGCACTTGGATTTAGCCGCAGGGGGTGAAGAGAGTGAGAGAGGAAACAAGAGTGGACAATAATGAGTGAGAGAGAAAGGAGGAAAGAGGGGGTGAGATAAAAAGAAGAAACAAAGGGATGAGAGAATAAAGGAGGTAATTGGATGAATAATAGAACAGGAAAGACAAAAAAGGAGAGGGGTGTGCTTGAGTAAGAGTCATGGCAGGGGTTGAAGAAACAGTAATAAGTTACTAGGTATAAAGAAATATAAAGAAATCTGTCCCATATTACAACACATATTCAATTTAGATATTTTAAGTGTATATTTGTGTTTTTAATGGCTGGGTATGATTAATTTAACACAAAGGCAAAAATAAAAGCTGTTGTTGAAGGACGTTGCTATTATGTTTTGTTGTTATGCAAATGTACTATCATTATGTTTTCACTTTGCAGAAAAGGTTTTACTGTATCTATGTGGTTTATGCATAATTGTTCAGAATTATAATTTTTTTTAATATTATAAAAGACATCATGACAGAGGCAGGAGCTCAGGAAAAAATTGTTTTATAGTATGTTTTCATGCCCAACTCTATATTTAGCAGTAAGCCTAATTACAGCAGGAGACATTGACTACATGCTCACATATGTGCACATCACATGCAGTATACATATATGCAGCGTTTGATCTCCACTTCCCCTTACTCTATTTTTTCTCATCTGCCTTGAAGATACTGCATTTGTATTTCCCAGTCTTGTTCAATCAAACCTAGAATCTGGGTGAACCACTTTCCTGCGTCTGTGTATATTATGTGTTATAAGCCTGCTGAGGTTTCTTATAGGTTGCTCAACAGAGAATAAAGGTTGGCAAGAACAAGAGGCAGAAAAGACGAGATGGACCTCAATAATTCAGCTTCCGTCACACTTTGCTGAAACTGAAAGCATAGCTATTTACTTTAGAGGAAAACTTCCAGTGAACTGTGTTGTCAAATACATGCTGGACAAATATTACATATATGTCAAAGGAAAATATTTAATTGATTCAGTTTTTATTCGTAATGGAGATAGATACAAATGTATGTAAATATAACACATTCTTGATGGAAAAAGTTGTCAATGTACAAGCCTAGCATTGCGTTGGTTCAGAGTCAGAGTTATTTTATTTTAGGTCGAATCCATTTTGTGAGTTTGAATTTGAATGACACCCTGTCAAATTGTACTTGGAAATTATATATATATCCTTGAACAAATTTTTCACTGCAAATTGCAACAAGTCCTCCAACTCATACGACCAAATATGCCGATTGTTCAGGCCCAATTATTACGACCAAATATGTTGTTTGTTCAAGCGCTTAATACGTCCTGCTCCCGTTGAATGCAAACGTTACAGATGGTCGTTTATTCACGAATAACCCTCTCTGTAAAATCCTAAATTGTAAGATAGTTTGGCCATTAAAACGCTTTTTGACTAGATTTCTAGCGAGAAGTGTATATTGTACTTTTAGAATCCACGTCCAGTCGATATGTATGATATATAGTTTGATAGATATTGATGATTTGAGGTATGCGGCAGCCTCCATGTAAAGTTACGGGTTGAAAACAGTAGGCCTATTTCCGGTCTCGACGTTTTCATAATAAAACCAATGATCAAATGAACATTTAATATTCATTACTAAAGGTACAGCCGAATCATCACAGCGCACAAAACCTATTACTGCCGCAGATGGACCAAAAAAGGGAGCGTTTTTAAAAAAAAAGGGGCAGGTCCGCTCAGTGAAACGATAACAACGAAACATGGAGGAACAGAAGTTTGCGTTTAAAATCGTGTGTGTGTGTGTGTGCGTGCGTGCATGCGTGTGTGTAGTTCAAACACATCAGCCTGCGGTCGCTCTTAGCCTTTCTAATGATTCTGAAGGTAAACACAGTGAAGGTGGTGCGTGAAAGGCGGTGCGTGAAAGGCGGTGCGTGAAAGGCGGTGCGTGAAAGGCGGTGCGTGAAAGGCACTGCGCGCTCCTCTTCTCAGAGGCTGAGTTAACCCTCCCGCTGCCTCCTGGTGCTGCAGAGATTTCATGAAGTGAAGGAGGATTGCCTTCTATAAAACAGCTGTAGGCAGCAGATACTGTGAGTGTCACAGACATGAATACATAGATCAAGGCAGACTGGTGCACACACTCTCCTGTTTTGCCAATCCGGTGGTTAAACAAATATAGGCTAGCTCTAAACCCCTGGCCGAAATGTCCTTAAAATGAAGTCCGAGTTCGACATTTTAATTAATTAATTAATTACCTTTCCAACTCCTCATGCAGTTGACTGTTACAGGTCTATTGTTAAGTATTACTTTGTAATAGCACCCTTACTCCATGTTTAATGATATGTCCCATTGTGCACCCCAACTCCATGTTTAATGGTATGTCTCATTGTGACGTCATAAGCAAGCGCTGAGTGCTATATGTTTTGTGTTGATTACACAGCACTGCCATGCTGTTTCCTGCCCTGAATAAATGGATGAGAGAAGAACAATGACTGCACATACTTTATTAGTTTAACATCTATACAGGTTCATGGTACAATGCATAAGCTTCAAATCGAGAGACTGAAACTGTATTTTCCTTTACCGTTCTGTTTTAATTTCACAATAAAGTTAATAGTCATATTATGTTTGATATTATTATGTTTTATTAATTACACCACTGGTTTTTTAACCTGCGCCGCCTAGTGGTTAATGCACGTTATTGAATGTTGTTGTTGAATACGTTTTATTTGATGAAAACATTTAAATGTTAAGAGTAGCCTACATACAAAATTGAAAATATCAAGAAGATACTGTAGTGATCTCTACAATAAACCAGTTTAGTGCAGGACGTCCAAAGATATTAACAGGAGGATGTGCAAAACAGACAAACTAATAAGGCTTTATTTAAACATTAAAGATTACTTTACCTGTTAGGCCCCATGCCTGTTTTTCAGGTTTCAGGCTCGAAAATGACATTCCCAGAACAAATGACCATATCTTCCCTTCTAAAAGGGTTAAATTAATAATCTCTTTTCTCAAAGTAATGATAAACCTGTGAGTTGGATGTAGAGAAGTCAGAATCAATATAGATGTTTTTTATTTTAAAGAAAATTCAGATTGAACATGGTAAAAAACTGTAAATTATAGTGTCCGTCCAAAAAATATGTTGTACTTATAGTGAAAACTAACCTTGGATGATGGGTTAGTAGACTAAAAGATTTGGGAATCCAAAGTACAACATATAATAAGTACCCTGTATCAAGATTGATGCAAAACAAGTGATATTTGACCTTTTTAGACAGATTTAGCAAAAAAAACCTCTTCTGGGGCCATTTGGGTGGATTTTCCATATCTCTGGCCCCCCTTGTACGATTTTGACATGTGACATCTCTTTCTGACCGTTAGAGCCAATAGAGAGGCGAAGTCACGCCCATCTAATTCTGGCCCATGGGACCCCGGAAGCGAAACATTTACATTGAATTCAATGGAGAGAGAAAACGTATCTTTTGATCCCGTTTGAATTGTGCCACAAACTACACATATGATGTTTGTCAATCTTAAACAATAAGTTCCATGTCAAAAAAGTCACATTTTGTCGTAAAACTGTTGAAATATAAGACTATGAAAAATACGCGACTACAAAGACTACAAATCCCAAATCCCATTCTGGCTCGCGTAAGTGATGTCACAGGCGATAATGCTCCAAGTGGTTGCGACTCGTAATTAAAGCGAAGAAGAAGAAGAAGATCTCATAATAACTGATGTATTCCCTCCAATAAATAAGAGATTGCTAAAAATAAATTCACTTTTACAAGATGCCTGTGTGCTTTGTACCAGGTTGTAATCACATAAGTGATCATACCACTTTGCTCGTTCTATCGCTTCCCGTCTGATGAAAGGACCAGGAGTCGCTGGATCAGACATATCAGGTAATACACATGTTTTGCATGGAACATAGTCAAGTTAGCTACATAGCTAGTAGCGAGCACGTTAGTTAGCATCACATTACTTAGCCTTGTCATTTGTATTAGCCTTAACATGAAGTAAACCCAAATGTTAAACAGTAAAGAGTAGTCATGATGGTAAGTATTTTGTGAAACATTTGAAGAGGAGCCTATCGCCCCCTCCACCAGGTGCTAAGGGGGCGGGAGGTAGGCTAACGGAACATTAGCATCTGCGATCTTTTCTACTTAATGCTATCTGCTCAAATGGTTAACATTGAACATTAAAAGATCAGGCAGTTCAGGGAGAGTCGAAGGAAGGCAGGCAGGCAGCTTTGCATGACATTTATTTATTTATTTATAGAAGGACCATGCATACAAAAACATTAATCTCAGCAAAGAGAAGAGATGCAATATGCCAGATTATAGCTAATAGCTAATTTCCATCTGTGGTCCATTCTTCTGGACGTCTTTCATTGTGATGATAGTGAGTCAATCTGTTTGTTGGAAAGACAGTAGTTGAATGATTACTGATAGAACATTATTAAAAGAGATAATTATTCAAAGTGTTGTTACTTTAAAGTGTTGTTACTGACCTTTTTATTTTTTATTTTCTTTACCTCACCTGTAACTGCTGAGACCCTGAGGAACATGCACACTGACCTGCTCTGGCAACCTGATTTCCACTGTACGTAATAGTATTTGGTTATGGTATATTATTTATATACATCAAAGGCGCAATGCACCCCCCAGAGACACACATGTATGGAGTGTGATATTTTGCATAGGTCATGGGAAATCATCTTTACGTACTAGAAAACTGTAGGAGCGGCAACTTGTTTTGAAATTGAATTTTTAATATCCGATTATAAAGTTGATCTGTTTTCTTTATTCTTCTCTCTTCCCAGCTCCATCCATCACCATGCTCTGTTCCTGCAGGTCCTGTTTGCTAATCAATGCTCATATTTTTTTACACAATTACAAATAAAGTCAATGTATTGTAGGACATGAAGTTGTGTTTCATTCGGAGTCAATAATAAATTCATTCTGCCTTCATCCATTCTGCCTTCAACTGCACAATGACTGTGGACTGCACCGACATCCATGTAGCTGCCCCCCAGTAAGATGAACCAAGCAAAGAGGGTCACCATCATGCCTAAGGACATCCAGCTAGCCCGCTGCATCCGCGAGAGAGGGCTTAAACTGACCTGAGACCAGCACACCCAAACACAACGGCTCTTTTAAGAGCCACCTACAGTTTCAAAGAGTTGCAATCCTACGTTATTATAATTATTAAACTGGTTCATGTATCACTTAGTTTACTGAACTGTGATGAATGAAAGAAATTAGTGAGGTAGTGGTTTACTGAAGTTACAAAGACATTAATATATGAGTAACAGGTCAGTGTAAACACAAGCTTCTGTCAGATATGGATCATTCAAACTATATACAAATAATATGTAATAAAGTTCTAAAACAAGTATTCGGTATATTCCTTGATAGCTTTTGGAGAAGGTTGTTTTTAAGTTTACTAAAATCTATCGTTTCAACTGTTTCACTTTATAAAAAGGTAACAGGTGAGTAGAGCATCATTGAGTTTCTTATTCTGTCAGTAAATTATCCAAATGAAATGTTTATCATTATTTTATTCAACCCTAAACAAATTGATTGTACCTTTTTAATAATGACCTTACATGGTCGGCAAAGTTAAATTAACTTCAGAAAATCAAATCCGTTGAGAAAAAACTAATAAATGTTTAAAGATAGGAACTTGCCATCCCACTGAAGAACAGTCCGTAGAGATTTGAAGGCGTCGTTGTAGTTCAGTCCAACGTTTAATTTGGATTAATTTCGCCAACAGGCAACTATTTTCATAAAGAATATATATATTTTTCAAAATACTTTATTTACTTTACTTTATTGTCAATCTTACTCAGTTTGTGTTTATAGACAGAGAGATCAAAGACGTTTAAATACAATTATACAATTTACAGATATGTATACAAATATATATATCCTATATACACCATCATGTATAAGGATGGTGTATGATGTAGAAGGGAGTGTGGTAGATAACAAGTAAATATAGAGTTACATACAGATCCATGTTACAGCAAAAGATGGAATAACTAAGAAGCACGCAGTATAATAATAATTACATGCAACAATTAAATAACTGCTCAGCATCTCCACCACAATCCCAATCTGCTGTCTCCTGTTTTCCTCCCCTCTGCATAACACCCCATCACACATACGAAACACAACGCAGAGTCTGAGGGTGTTAAGAGTATGTTTATTTAAATGTCCTCCTCTCTACTGGCCAACACAGGGAGCATATGCTGGGTGTAGAATCGCCTCCGCGATGGTCATGTTCATGTCACCAAAATCCTTGAATCTACACACAGCAAATAAACTCAAATGACACAACGAGATGTAAAAGGAGATCACACATGTACAGTATAGACTATACTGTATAGTCGATATAAAACTGGCCGCTTCAATCTGAAGAGCAACTAAAACAAAACACGGGAGTGTACCTTGTTCTTGTAAACACTAATGTAATCCACAGCATACACAGAGACCACAAAGTTCTTAAGGAGAAAACGAGTTACTAAAACAAAACACGGTGGCCTCTCTTGCAGGAGAGCGGAGAAATATCGCTGCTCTGATATCAAGCAACGGAAAAGCTGTTTTATTGCTTATGGATTATCAGAACATTTCAAAGGGGACGCAGTCACATTGGATTAACTATGGATTAACTACACCATCGTTTTTTTATCGTTTTAATGCCATTGAAGACCAGTTTAGACAAGACAAAGACGAAGGTAAGTCATGTTAGCGTTGTGGGCTACCGAGTGCCACTTGTTTTGATGTATGTTTTTGTTGATAACGTCGAGTTTGTATCTTTCAGTGTTGAGGTGGGCACCGTTAGATTCTGTGTCTCCTTGCGATCATAAACGATGTGGATGTGCACCTAGGATAAGTAATAAGGGAGCTAGGAATGATTATCGGTGCAGTAATAGGTTAGCATTTTTCGCTCAGGGGTCATTTAGATGCTTCTTATGAGACTTGTGTTTTGTTTTGGTAAAAATGGTTTGTATCGTCAGTTAGCTGAGATTATTCCCGTTAATCTGGTATAACACATTAATAGGTTCTTAAATATTAAGATCCCCTGAGACACAGTGTTGTGAGAAAAAAAAACAAGGGTACCCGCCGGCGGGGACCTTGGGGCTTAACAGGTTGGTCTTCTTTTGAATAAGAAAAAAACGTTGGGGTTATCCACAGATAAATATGAAGTCTGACAAAGTACTTAACGTCCAATATATTGCATAGTTTATTTTGGCACTTGACAATCACCTTCCCTGAATTTGAGTCAGGTGTAACTAAAGTCTGATTTAAGGGTTGTTTATATTTCACATCATTAATCAGACTCTGCAAAGTAACTAACATACATGTAGTGGAGTAAAAATACCAGGTTAACCTCTGAATTGTAGTGGAGTAGAACAAAGTAGTATGCTGCTGTAACAAAACATTTCCCAACTTGGGATCAATAAATATGCCTCTGAACCTTGACAAGTGCATGTTTCAGGCTTATCAATAAACAACAGGAGGGGTCACAGACATAAGACCAGCTGTTAAATAAAGCTCTTCTGACCTTAGGTGTCATGTGGGTTAGGGCTGTGCGATTATGGCAAAAATCATAATTACGATTATTTTGACGATTATTCATTAACCATTTATAGAACTTTAAAAAAAAAAATATTTTACCAATAAATAAGATCAACAAATATTTTGTAGCGCACTTCCAAAACCATACTAAACATATATTAATATGATAAATACAAATAAATTAGACCAAAATAAATGAAATCAAATGTGTTGCAGTGCACTGTCATAACCTACTGAAAACCCCTTAACATATAGCCAACATTTTGGTAAAACATATTCAACATATTCCACTCAGTTAAACGTTGAAGGCTGGCCAACCGTTATGGTCCAGAAGTAACAGGAAATAAAGGTTGAACTACAATTTAAGACCAAATAAAAATGTTTTGGCCACCATGGCAAATGCTGGTAGGGCTGCTCATGTCATCTCTTAAAGATTTTTTGCAAGAAACATCAGCCTGTTTACATGGTCTGGTTTCAGAGATGAGCGCAGACAGTTGACAATATTGCCACCTGTACTGAAGACCCTCTCTGAAGAGGAACTTGTGGCAGTGCTGCCACATATGACACAGGGCAAAAGAAAATACTCTGAACACTTTCTTTGCCATTATATAAAAATAGTGTTGCTACAAAAGTATAAATTAGGCTTACTAATAAGACAACTCAGATCTGAAGCTACACAGGAATCTGCTGCCAAAGTGCAATAAAAAAGACAAGATTAATAGAATCAAACCCTTTTTTTGTTGCATTTTAGTAGAGTATAAAAATAAATGCCTTTAAAATAGGATGCAAGCAACACTAGTTTCTTAACCTGAATTGATAATAGACTATAATCAATTTAAGTTTGCATTCTTATACCATTTTGTACAATAATTATAATGAATAAGTTCAAATAAACAAAAACTTACAGCTGATTAATAACGGTATCTAACTTGAGTTTTTATTATATCAAAAACCTGTTGAAATGCTACTGTTATTTTTACTGTCCTCCAAAAGCGCGTCGGCAGCCTCCAGGAATGCTTCTTTCACAACTTCACCGTCTTTGAAAAACTTCATGTGTTTCGCAAGAATGTGACTGACACGATAAGATGCTATGGTAGCAGCTTTGCTCTTGTTGTTGGGCCTGGTGAAAATGGACTGCTGTGCATTTAGCTGTCCTTTCAGGCCCCTCCCCTTTTGGGAGCGTAGGGCAGAATTAGGAGGGAATTCCGTCTCGTGGCGTTTGTGCACTGTTTTGAAATGCAATTCCTAAGCAGAGTTGGGTGTAACGCGTTACTTTGTAACGCGTTACTGTAATAATATTACTTTGTCGGTAACGGAGTAGTGTAACGCGCTACTTTTATAATCCAGTAATCACACTACAGTTACTAACATTGCCCCGACACGCGTTACTTCGTTACTTTCTAAAATCAGTCATAATCAAACCTCAACAAACACCTGCAAAGAACACATGCTAGGTGAAGCTAACGCACATAGCTGTTGTTTATTTATATCACACACACACACACACACACACACACACACACACACACACACACACACACACACACACGTAGTTCTTCTTCTCTGTTTTCCGGTTGTTGCTTGTTTTGAATGACGAATACACACTACCGCTGCCTGCTGGTAAGGAGAGTTATTGCCACTCACGCATGCGCAGTTCGTACGTGCTCGGCTGAAGTCTGGCTCCAGTGCAACACATGGCCAACACGCAGGAGAACACGCTGACGCAACAGCGTGAGCAGAGATAGACTGCGCAAAATATACAGATAGCAGGAGACAGAGGACAGCCACGGTCAGATAGCAGGAGACAGAGGACAGCCATGGTCAGATAGGAAAACATTCAGGAGCTATCTGGATCAGTCTTATGCGACAATGGAAACTGAACTAAAGAGAACATTTGAAACTTTAGCAGTCTGCGTGATCTGCCTGTAGGGAGGGGCGGGCCGGCCCTGCGAGTAAAGTAACGAGTAAAGTAACGAGTAAAGTAACAAATTACTTTATGTAGATAGTAACGAAGTAGTGTAATATATTACTTTTTTTTAAAAGTAATATGTAATATGTAATATATTACTTTTTTTTAGTAACGACCCCATCTCTGTTCCTAAGTTACCCTTCTTCGATAAAGCCACGCTCGCATTGCAGATGAGACAGATGGACTTTGAATTGGAATAGATACAAAAGTAATCATCCTCCCACTCGGAGTGAACATTATATATTTTGGGCTTTTTTGCTTCTTGCAGCCTTGTGTGTGTGCGGACTGTCACTCCTGTTGACAAGTGCATTATTCTGGCACAGGAAGATTATGTTATAGGACATTAACGATAAAACAGAATATTGTTGTCTATTTTTAGACACATCTCGCGATCGACTGGGAATCTCCCCGCGATCGATCGACTGGTTGGGCACCCCTGGGCTAGACCATAGGTCCGTTGTGGTTGCAAGGTAGTCAGCTGAAGCCACATCTCTCTCAACTTCCCCACGGCATTTGTCATATAGCACAGGCAGCGCAGACCTGCGGAAATAATACCGAGACGGCATCGTGTAACGCTTGTCCAACGTGTTGACAAGTAAAGCCCTGGTTGCTAACAGTGCTAGCTGGGCACATATCTTTAGCGATGTGGAATGTAATGACACCTGTAATATATCTGTGTCTCTGCGAGCTCGTCGCGTAGGCCGTTGCTCTGTACAATGCGTCCTGAATCGATGACTGTGATAATGTGGTGGATGGTCGTCTGCTTTTTGTTGTATTATTGCCCGGTCGTATTGCACTTTGTGCTTGTATTTCAGATGATTAAAGAGATTGGTTGTGTTAGCGTGTGGTGCCAACACAACCTGGTAACAAATCCTGCACTGTACTTTGTTTTGTACTTTCGTCGGACTCCTGAAAGCTAAAGTACTTCCAAATAGTGGAAATAGTTTTACCCTTCTTTTTAACGAGTTGCTGCTCTTGTTCTGACATCTTCGCTCGCGCTGAACACTCACAACACATGTCACTCCCACGTGGCCGAGTGGGCTTTTAGGGAGGGGCGAAAGCGCACCCAGCAAAATAATCATATTTTGTCAATTATGCTGTTTTCATAATCGTCGCAAGCCATAATCGTAATCGCGATTAAAATAGGATTAATTGCACAGCCCTAATGTGGGTATTGTGGTGACCACCTATTTAACCACTGGGACATAATTCAAACTTGGAACTACAGTTGCGGTTATTGTTCCCACACGGACATGTTATGGGTTACCTATAAATAGTGTGCGCCCTCTTGGCTCTTTCTCTTGTCGACCCGGGCTGCGACCCGACAACATGTCCTTTGCAGCTTGTGAATAAATCACTATTCTTGCACCTTTCTTGCACCGCCTCTGACTCCATATTTCTCGGCACTACACTGGTGACCCTGATACGTCTTGAGAAGTTTCCGGGACGGAGCCGAACACGGCAAAAAGAACTCGAGTTCCTTTCTCGAAATGCCGGGGTTTGATTGGAGACGTCCGTGGCTGCCACCGGCACGCGGACTGAGGCTCGGTGCGAGCTCCGCAGAAGGCTGGAGACGTTGCTCGCCATTCCCGCATCGGCTTTCTATCCAACGGGGGGACGTTGCACGACCTGCAGGGTCGACCAGCAACCCCATTGCTACCTCGTGGGTTTGTTCTTCGGGGCGTGCGGCTGCACGTCCCGGCTGCTAACCACGTGGGGCTAACGAGGGCTGGCAGCTACTCATGGCTGCCAGCTAGCGGCTAACCACGTGGGGCTAACGACGGCTAGTGCTCTGGTGCCGGAGAGGAGGTTCGACCAGCCGGTTGACCTCATGTGGACACTCACCTTTTTCACCACCTCAACGGCGGTTCAAGACGCCACTTACGTTTTCATCGACGCCTGGGTGGTGCACTCCTGGACCCCGTCTCGCCTCGACGGTTTTGGAAGTCGCCCATGCTCCATCTTTCCGGGACCCTGTCTGGCCTCTCCTGCTTCCCGGGGATGCCTCAGCGCCTGCTGAGGACTTCATGCCCGCCGCCGCGGCTCGTCTGCCTGCGGCCGGGTTGCTCTCCTGCTTCCCGGGGATACCTCGACGCCTGCCGAGGACTTCATGCCCGCCACCGCGGCACGTCTGCCTGCGGCCGGGTTGCTCTCCTGCTTCCCGGGGATACCTCGACGCCTGCCGAGGACTAGTGCCCGCCCCTGCGGCACGTCTGCCTGCGGCACGTCTGCCTGCGGCACGTCTGCCTGCGGCACGTCTGCCTGCGGCCGGGTTGCGCTCTTTCCTGCTGGGTTCTCCGCGACACCTACTGCGGCCCCCTTACGAAGGCCCGTTCCGGCCCGCCCCCGGTGGGGGTGCCCTCACTCTCGTTAGGGCCCCTGCCCTCTCCTGCGGCCCCCTTTCGTGGCCCGTTCCATGGCCCGGTCCTCACCTGCGGCCCCACCCTCCTCGGCCCTTGTGGTGCTTCCTCCACGGACGTGGGGATATATTTGTTTTGCCATGTTTGAATTCTGGGGGGGCTTGTGTGGTGACCACCTATTTAACCACTGGGACATAATTGAAACTTGGAACTACAGTTGCGGTTATTGTTCCCACACGGACATGTTATGGGTTACCTATAAATAGTGTGTGCCCTCTTGGCTCTTTCTCTTGTCGACCCGGGCTGCGACCCGACAACATGTCCTTTGCAGCTTGTGAATAAATCACTATTCTTGCGCCTTCCTTGCACCGCCTCTGACTCCATATCTCTCGGCACTACAGTATATTATTTCACCCATTTATTAATTATATGTTTTACATTTGATAACACCACTGTGTTTCGTATCCCCTAAATCTCCAGGGTGTACACAATTTAATACTGGCAACTTCTAATTGTGGGGGGGGGCTGGAGCCGGGGGCTGGACTCGTCCAATTCCAGTTTTGGAAAGTCTGCCGTGGTTCCATTCCATTTCAAAGAACTGTTGACACTCAGCATAACCTTGTCGCACTGCCACTCTAACAACAGGGCTTGATGACTAATCACGGGGTTTGTAAAGCAAGGCGGATGTTGTAGTCCCAAATGATAGCTGGGGATTCTGGGTAGTGTAGTGTCTTCTGAAACTGTAGTGTCTAAACTCCTAAAAAACTATGTGTTTATCTGAATTGAAGGTTAAAAACACAAAAGCATTGTACACAATTTAAACCAATCAATATTGTGTAATTAACAAGTATAAACTGATGTTTTTTAGTGGATGAGTAATGCAGATACCACTGTGTAATCATTTGACAGTGAGGGGAATATATCCGTTTTTATTATGAAAACTTCGAGACCGGAAAAACTGTTTTCACCCACGCTAACTTTACATGGAAGCTGCCGCATATAGCTACACGTTATCCTGGCGAGACCTCAAATCATCTTCGTAATATCTATCAAACTATAGATCCTACACATCCACTGGACGTGGATTCTAAAAGTACAATATACACTTCTCGCTAGAAATCTAATCAAAAAGCATTTTAATGGCCAAACTATTCTACAATTTAGGATTTTCCAGAGAGGGTTATTTGTGAATAAACGGGAGCATGTTGTTTCTTACACGACCACTAGAGGTGCTACACTTTAAAACGTGGCTATGGGTCGTAATCTAAGGTGCTTAAACAATCGACCTATTTGGCTGGCAGGCTGGCAAATTGACCCTGACCAGAAGGATCTGATTATTTTTTCTTGGTTTAAAAGTTCTTTCTATGAATAAATTATGTATAAAATAAGCCTGCACTATAGCTGTAATTTAATAATGTTGCAATATGAAGAAAATGATTATTTTATATTGTCTCCACAATAACTAACTGTAATAACATTTCCATCTTATTTAAAAGGTGGTAGTAAATCATTATTTTAATTCTGTAGGACCATTTACATAATACCTAATACATTTCTTAGTGTCATTCATGATTTCCAGGTGGTTTCACGTTGATCCTGGCCTTACTGTATGAGCCTGTATTCCAGGTGGTTTCACGTTGATCCTGGCCTTACTGTATGAGCCTGTACAGTAACAGTGAATGGAAATAAGACCCTGCCCTGCTGGGCACTTGAATTCCCTCCCTCAGTGATCAAGTGGTACTTTAAGTGACAAAGGCTTCTAGTTCAAGTACAGTGGGCCCACAGCTAAAATGGAGTCTGAACAGTATGGTGGGGCGCAGCAGAGTGCAGGCCCACTGGCAGACACAGTCGGTGGAAACAGTAGAGCGCCACAGACATGCAGGAATCCTGAATGAGTGGAGGTTGTCACCTAAAATTGCAGTTATTTTACAATTTATGGTTATGTCTGCACACTGAATTGTTGATTTTCAGCTGAATTGACTCAGACTTTCACAACTAAAAGACTGTGTAGGAAGAAAAGAGGGGATTATTGACTAACAGGCAGAGGATATGAGTGTGATGACAGTAATACTGTGCCTAGAATGACACAGCACAGAATAGAGCGAAATAATTCACAAGTTCATCAGTTGTCACTTTTGTTGGTTAATTTCTTAGTATCTTCGAAATTATTTATGCTATTGAATTATGACTTTCACAGGAATCAAAGGAACACGGATGCATATTCTTCTGTGTGTGCACCAAACTGGGAACCATCTGCCAATTATATTTGACATATTTTTATGGTTATGTTGAATGATTTTTTACATGGCAGACAGCTTTCAGATCACTGGATCGAGAAGCGTAACAATAAGCATCAACAACTCTGACGTTTCTGAATTTTCCACATACATTGACCTTTCCGTACTGCCAAAACAACCTACACAGCTTGACAACCAATTTTTAAAAACTGTCATCTTGACGACAGAAATGTGTGGTTACTAGGCTACAAATTTGACACAAAATGTAATGCTACGTAATAGTGACACAAAGGTCTCTATGAGGCACTGCAAATCATTTCGATTTTATCGAGGGTAAGACACACCTATCAACCCCAGATATGGCCCTTTACTGATTAAATCATGTTTATTTTATGCTTCCTTCATTGTGTATTTATGTCTCATTAAATGTCACTCTCGCTGTGATGGGATGTGATCTTTATATCTGTCAAGCGTTATTTCTAGACGAGTTTACTACAAATAAAAATGATAAATAATTCAAAATACCACACCTCAACGTAAACCCAATGCAATTTACAGTCTGTCCTTCAATATTATTATGCATTTGTGTTAGAGCATTGTGTTGTTCCTGTCAGGCAGAAAAGGAAGCATAGAGGATTAAGACAAAATATGAGAGGAAAGAACAAATGACAGTACAGCACTTGAGATACAGACATGAGATGATAGAAAAAAAAGCATGAACATGAGAGAAGAAAATAGAAAGGATAAAAAAAATTAGAGGAGGACAATAAGAGCAAGAGAGGGGACACTGTGGGTGGACACATGGAAAAGATAGCCAGCGGCCTGGAGAGAGAGGAGACAGTTGGCAACACTTTGACACAACAAAGACCAGAAGCACACTCCTGCTGAACAAAAACTGAGCGGCCGCCAGAGGGGTGGCTGGGTGAGAGACAACAGAGAGAGAACAAGGAGAAAGAGACATATCCATGTGTGCGTGTGAGACACCATGAGAGACAGTGTGTTGGGAACGTTTTGGCAAGGCGGCACACTTTCCAGAGGACAGGCAGAACATAACTGTAAGCAAAACTAAGATCCAAGTTCACCAGAAGGGCATGAAAAGAAGAGGAAACAAAGAGAGAAACATGACACAATGTTACATTATTTTTGGAGAGGTGTTGTGACATTATGAGAGCATTTTCACTGTTAAACAAATACCGGCTGTCCTTGAAAACAAGATGGATGAGAGACAAAACAGTAAAGTAGCATGTCTTATAACCAAAATAGGACATTTACGACACTAAAATGTTGCTAAAAGGAGAGTTGACTGATTTTCTAAATGTAGGATATTCATTAGGAGTGACCACTTTTGTATTATATGTTTTTAATTATTTAATTTGAACTTTAAGTCAAACTAAACATTTGATTAGAGTACGTATTTTCCACGTTCAAATTGATGCGGCACCAGCTGTTTTCTGTGATTTTCTTCGGATTCCATTTTCTCTTTGACTACTCAAAAGTTGATCTGAAGCAATAAACTCTCGTTTAGTTTATGTGAGAAACAACATTGTCATGCAAACATGTCAGGGCCAAGTATTATAGAAACAGCAACAGGATATTGTTTGTTTATCTTATATCTTTGACAAAAGGAAAGTCCAGAATTATGAGATTCATCATGCAAAACACTTTGAGGAATACATCTATCAATATTTGCTCAAGGTGAACTGTGTATGCTGTGTATGCTGTCATTTGGTTGAATATAGTTCATGTTTTAGCAGTTAGGGACAGCATGATGCCCGAGAAGACTGCTGTGACTAAGCCGTAGAGACAGTCACTGATCAATTCACTAACTGATGTTTGTGCAGCATAAATTAAATCATTATGACTGTCAAGTAGGTTGTGTATGGAGATATGAGCTGGTATGTGTTTGGGGTTAATCTAGCGGAGTGAGGGCTTCAGGGCACAGCTTACACATGGTGGCTTACCCATTACTGTCATGAATTGATAATGTCACTTCTCCACAATTGATCGAGATTCATTTAATATCCAGTTTGTTGTACAGAAAACTAATCACACAAACGGCTTTTTCCAGAACAGTTGAACAAGCTAAATATTACACAATGTGTGTGCATACCTGATATTGCTCGCTTCAAACGCCTCGGCTTGGTGGAAACACATAAAAGTGTCTTCTTGTGAGCGCTGCTTTGGATGGACCTGGCAGCAAACGGTGCATCAAAGCGTTGTGTTTAGGCATGTATCGCTGTCTTCTTTTGTCTGCTTTGTTGGTTGTTGTTGTTGTTGTTGGGAAAAATGTTTAAATATTGATGCATCCGGAGAATTAAAATATAATGCAGAAGAACCCTATGCTGAGTCCCCCAGCAGCAAACTGATGATGAGTGAGATATCCCATCTATGAGTGTGCATCATTGTGCTTGAATAAAGCTTCCTTTCTGTTTGTCTTTGGCAATAATACAATGTTTAATTGAAGCACTGACATGCATTCCTCATAATTTATGGAACATTGCGTGATGAAAGGGATCACGCAGCTTCAACATTTCAAGATTGAATGTGAATGTTTCTCGAGGACTATTTCCTCACTGAAGAATTATCCATCTCTATCATTTTTATTGAGAGTATACAATTGCATCCTGCTCTTAGTCACTGCGAAAATATACTTATTTTCTACTTCCTCTGTATACCTATTATATCTCCTCCCCCCTGCTCTACGCTGTTTCCATTTACCTTCTTTCTTCCCTTTTTTGTCTATGATATTTGTTGATTTTCATCAGATGAATTGAGGTGGAAAGACAACACTCCATTAATATCCTGTGCTCTCCTGAACATCTGCAGTGACATGTCAAAGCATTCGCAATGACAGATGAGTGTGCTGATCTGCAGCGAGACTGACACACATCGTACTTCCTTCTCAGTATTCTCCACTAGACGCCAATGCCTTCTTTGCAGACAAACACGAGGAAACAGCCGGCAAACAAACATCCAAATAAAGAAGTAATATACAAACAGATTGTTCATTACCAAGCATGGGAGGATTTTAGAGTATATCTGTGCGTTGTGTTCTCGCTAAGGTGTGTGTGAGTTGTGTTAGTGTAACCAATCAGATTGCAAAGAAGGATGGAAACATATAGGGGCAGAAAAATACAGACCAAGAAAGAAGAATAACAAATACTCAGGTAAATCATGTTGTCAGCAACATCAAAGTAAAAACATTGTTTGGCACATGAGGGAAAAACAATGTTATCCGCGAGTTGAGCATAAAATAACTGGTCATTGTGATAAATCCCAAAGCCGACACTTCTAATTATCTGTCCAGTGTCTTCATCAGCGTAGAAAAAATAAGGTTGACTGGGAGGTTGATTTTGATGAGGTATCCCTGTATAATCTTTGATGAGGAATAAAGAACTGCTGTCTCTGGTGAATCCTGCAGAAATAAATACTGAGGATTGATTCCAAGAAGAAAACAGAAGCTTCTTTTATTTATTTTTTATATCTATTTAATTACATCTAAAAATGGAAATCCTTAATTAGAATGTGGGGGCTCGTACAGAGGAAAATGAGACAATAAATGGGAAGATTGGAACAGAGGGGAGGCTTTAAATGTAATTTTAAAGATAGATTGATAAAATGTTTGCTTTAAGTTATTATTATGAAGTAAATGTTTATTGCACAATATAATGGCTGTAAGATATTGACAGCTGCGCTTAAATTGCTTCCCTATTAGACTTGATTTACGATGCAATTCTGTCTGCCTCTGGGATACAATCTCACTTTCACAATAAATAACTACCCTGCATCACTGCCTATCAGAGTCTTCTAACAGCCACAGCCACAGCCACAGCCACAGCCACAGCTTTTACTCGGGTTTCATAAATATGGGAATTTGGTTTAGAAATAAACCAGTAAAAACGAATATGAACAATTATCACGTCAATCCATTCAATGCATTCAATTTGTACGTTAGGAGAAAGTCAGTATTTGCATGGTTTTACTCATAGCCAATCACCACAGGTGTACTACTGACTGGTGATTGGCAAACGATAAAGCTACAATCTATACAGTTTGTAGTGTAGTGATGTTGAGCACAATATGCATAAATACATTTGGAAATACATTTAAAACTTTTAAAAATTACTTTTCTTTTAATCAATAATCAGTTTTGAGTTACCGCGCACAGACCCAACACATGTACCAGTTGATTTCTCTCTAATTGTGGTATTATGAGATTGTTGTTAAACATAAATAATTAAAAAAGACACACTTCTTTTATAAATGTAGAATTCTAGGATTTTAGTTTAGATTTTGACATGACGGTGATAATACAAACCCTGCTAAAAAATATTGTACATTTATATCTACTGGTGTTCTGGGATTTGTATTCAGTTATCTTTTTCAAATATATTTTACATTCGGCCGGTAGACCTCAGAGGAAAGATTCAGAAAAAATACGATCATCAGGAGTATATTACGGGAGAATAAAAGACTTGGTAAGCTATGTTTGGGCTTAGCCCCAGCGTTGACAGTCTCCTGATGATATTCTTTTCTAAGCAGGTAAAATTGCCATGGAAACTGCACTGATTATAATGGTCTTTAAATACATAAAAAGCATTTCTTATCCACACCAGTCAATATTGTAAAAATAGCCTTGCCCACCACTTTAAGATGCTGGTGATTCAGTTGCATAAGTAGTAAAAAGTGGGTTATGTTTTGTTTTCCTCTGATGAGGTATACGTTCTGTAGTTTCTATGAAAAGTATTCCACTGTGTTTTGTCACATAAGAACAGAAGAATATTAAAGTTCCTTCCAGGAATCCTCCGAGGCTTGCCAACAGAAATGGTTCATCTTTGCTACTTCGTTTGTGTTTTTCACCATATTGATCATCAAAGATTGTTCCAGATGTATAATCATAGTGAGCTCCCTAGCATTATATGTTTATATAAGTACTGTAATTGTTTTGTACAAGTAGCTTATTCCAATGCAAAACAATTATTTGCCACCAAAGGACTTGATTAACTTATGTCAGCACTTATTTAAATTCAGTATCCCAACAACTTGCTACCCTATTGCTACCCTATTCTAACCACAGTGCGTTTGCACAGTTCATCGCCCCCAGTGTGTAAGTTAGCATGTCATTCTCTGGTTGTTCTGTCAACATGTGTTGTACTACTGGGGAGGTGGGAGACAGAACTAGGGCAACAAGTTGCCTTTCATGTGTTTCAAGTGCCACCAATCCTACAAATAAATCACCTCCTTCTCTTGGTTACATAAAAGAAAGAGTGTTTACAGTGTTATAATTGTTGTCAACTCAGTGAAAAGGTAATTATTCAACATTTACATTTGTTTGTGCCAGAAAGAAACCTTTCAAGCTGATTCAAAACGCCTTTTTGATACAGTGCATTTGGTACGGGACGACGGAATTGTGGAAAATGCTGCTTTGGCAAGTGTTTGTCAACATTTGCATTATATTTCATGTCTGTATATGGCTGGTGTTTGTTAAATGCCAGTGTATAGCTTGTGGAGAATTAAATAGCACCTTTGTCTATGTTTTTCCATATGGTACGTTTAAGATTTAATGGGCATGAAAGCATTCAGCAATGTGTTTCTCAGTCTGGAAAACAACAACACCAATGACTGAAGAATTCAATAGCTTGCACCTAGAGAATTTAGTGTGTTTCAGGGCTCTTTGGTCTGTTTTCAAGACAAAACTTCATCACAGCATTCAGAAAAGTTTAGCCAAAACTTGTTTGGCACAATCGTCAAAAGAATACAACACACTCATCTTTGATTCGCTTGTGAACCTTCATTGATACGAGGAGTGAAGCAGGTAGGACCCAAACACAGATAATACCTTTATTTCAAGGGCTCTTATCGTAACATATAACATGGACAAACAAAACACTCCACGGTGAACTCAGTCACAAACAAAAGACGAACCAACACTGAACACAGGAAGAGACAAGCCTAAATACAGGGAGGGGTAATCACAAGACGAGAAACAGCCGGGCAGGGGAGGAGAAACACAAGGGCCACAGGTGAACACAATTAGACAACTAGACACACCAGGGAAACTAACGACAGGAGGAAAAACACAGGGAAAAGGACCAGACAATATACCAGGAGAAAAACATGACAAGGAGAACAGCAAAACACCCAAACCTAGACATAAAAAACGTGACATGAATATCTTGACAGAACCCCCCCCCCCCCTCAAAGGACGGATACTAGACGTCCCTAAACACCCAAAAAAAAAAAATCCAAAACGTCCAGGGGCCTTGACTGACAGCCTAGGGCACGGCAGAGGACCAGGAAGGGGTCTCGGGCAGACGGCCCGGGGGCAAGGCAGAGTTCGAGGAGGGGGTCTCG
Organism: Pseudochaenichthys georgianus; assembly: GCF_902827115.2. Lineage (NCBI taxonomy): Eukaryota > Metazoa > Chordata > Actinopteri > Perciformes > Channichthyidae > Pseudochaenichthys > Pseudochaenichthys georgianus. The sequence continues at coordinate 29,873,103 of NC_047515.1, forward strand.
GGCGGACGGCCCGGGGGCAAGGTAGAGTTCGAGGAAGGGGTCTCGGGCGGACGGCCCGGGGGCAAGGCAGAGTTCGAGGAGGGAGTCTCGGGCGGACAGCCCGGGGGCAAGGCAGAGTCCAAAAGGGGGCGAAGACCACACCGGGCGAACCCAGGGGACCGGGCACTAGGGCAAAGGCAGCGGCAGGAAGAGTCAGGGGGCCTGGTCCGAGGGTGAGGACCACGGCCGGGAAAGTCAGGGGGCCAGGCTCGAGGGCGAAGACCGCAGCACTCAGGGGGCCAGGCTCGAGGGCGAAGACCGCGGCTCTCAGGGGGCCATGCTCGAGGACGAAGACCGTGGCAGGAAGAGTCAGGGAGCCGGGTTCGAGGGCGAGGACCGCGGCCGGGAAAGTCAGGGGGCCGGGCTCGAGGGCGAACACCGCAGCACTCAGGGGGCCGGGCTCGAGTGCGAAGACCGGACAGCTCTGGAGGCCGGGCAGGAGCCGGTGTCGACCGGACAGGATCCTGAGCCGGTGGGACAGGTGTCGGCAAGATCCTCCACGGAAGAGGACACAGGGCCGGCGGGACCCCCGGCAGGAGAGCAGTCGGCGGAACCTCCAACGGCACAGGACATAGGGTTGGCAGGACCCCCGGCGGAAGAGTAGTCTGCAGGACCTCCAACGGCACAGGACAGAGGGTTGGCAGGACCCCCGGCAGAAGAGTAGTGGGCGGGGCCTCCAACGGGACAGGACATGGAGTTGGCAGGACCCCCAGCGGAACCTCCAATGGCACAGGATACAGGGTTGGCAGGACCCCCGGCAGAAGAGTAGTCTGCGGAACCTCCAACGGCACTTGAGTAGGGACTTGAGTGGTGACTCGAGAGGGAACTCGAGAGGAGACCCGAGAGGGAACTCGAGAAGAGACTCGAGAAGAGACCCGAGAGGGAACTCGAGAAGAGACTCGAGAAGAGACTCGAGAGTGGACTCGAGAGGGGACCTGAGAGGTGACTTGAGAGGGGATTCGAGAGGTAACTCGAGAGGGAACTCGAGAGGGGACCTGAGAGGGAACTCGAGAGGGGACCTGAGAGGGAACTCGAGAGGGGATTCGAGAAGAGACTCGAGAGGGGACTCGAGAAGAGACTCGAGAGGGAACTCGAGAGAGAACTTGAGAGGTAACTCGAGAGGGGACTCGAGAGGGAACTCGAGAGGAGACTCGAGAGGGAACTTTAGAGGGGACTCGAGAAGAGACTCGAGAGGGGACTCGAGAGGAGATTCGAGAAGAGACTCGAGAGGGGACTCGAGAGCGGACTCGAGAGGGGACTCGAGAGGGGACTTGTGAGGGCTCTCGAGAGATGACTGGAAAGGGAACTCGAGAGGGGACTGGAGAGGGAACTTGTGTCGGTCGGTATGCCGACAGGACACGGGGAGCTGGCGTCGGGGGCCGGAACTGGGGCCGGAACCATGGCTCTTGGGGCTCGGGCTGCTAGCCTGGACTTGCGACGCCGTTTGGAGGCTCCGTGGACCTCCAAAAGCCAGACGAGTTCCAGAGAATGACTCCTGGACAGGAGCAGGAACTGGGGCAGAAGCAAAGGTTGACTTCAGACGGAACCCATTGAGGCGTATGGTGCCAAGTTGGGAATTGGGAGACAGGGAGCTAGCATGCCTGGGGCTAGCAGGCCAGGAATCACACACTGAGAGGATATTCGAAATCCAGCCAGGTAATAATTTCACCAAACCTGGTTTCTCCATAGCCGCCTGGCGCGCCTCTGCCAACACAGCCTCTCACTGATGAATTCCGGACGCTCCCTTCCGTTGATCCGAGCAGTTAGCCAAAAAAAAAGGAAAAATTCACGAATTCCAGCTCGAACGGATCTGCTGGGCCCATTTCACGGTTGGTTCGTACTGATACAGTACGAGGAGTGAAGCAGGTAGGACCCAAACGCAGATAATACTGATAATACCTTTATTTCAAGGGCTCTTATCTTAACATATAACATGGACAAACAAAACACTCCACGGTGAACTCAGTCACAAACAAAAGACGAACCAACACTGAACACAGGAAGAGACAAGACTAAATACAGGGAGGGGTAATCACAAGACGAGAAACAGCCGGGCAGGGGAGGAGAAACACAAGGGCCACAGGTGAACACAATTAGACAACTAGACACACCAGGGAAACTGACGACAATAGAAAAAAGACAGGGAAAAGGACTAGACAATATACCAGGAGAAAAACATGACAAGGAGAACAGCAAAACACCCAAACCTAGACATAAAAAACGTGACATGACATGAATATCTTGACATTCATATCAGTGCATTCAAGGTTCTTTACTTGCCATACGAACATAGCTACAGAATAGTTATGTCGATGAAAATCTTAGATCACAGTCTTCTCCAACAGTGCAACACAATAATACAGAAAAACAGAAAAATATAGTGCAAGTAAATATTGAAAAGTAAATACAAAAAGAAAAATAGTTTAAAAAAAGTGAAATAGTGAAATAAGAGTCTATATGCAAGCTATTGGAATGATATATTAGATAAATAGATAAATAATTACTAAATAGCAGATGGATGTTGTTACAACAGTTCAGGTGTTTAACAATCTTATTGCCTGTGGGATGAAACTGTTTCTGAATCTGGTGGTTGTTGTCGTCTGGATGCTGCGGTAACGCCTGCCAGACGGCAGCAGACTGAACAGTTTGTGGCTGGGGTGATGGGGCGTTGTTCTGTGCAGTTTTAACCACACTCTGTAAAGCCTTACGATTGAGGGCGGTGCAGCTGCCGTACCAGGCCGTGATGAAACCAGTCAGGATACTCTCTATGGTGCACCTGAAGATGTTGCAGAGTATCCTGGAGTCCATGTTGAACCTCCTCAGCCTGCAGAGGAAGAAGAGCCGCTGTCGAGCTTTTTTGGTGATGGTGTGATGAGTCCATGTCAGGTCCTCAGTGATGTGGACACAGAGGAACCTGAAGCAGCTGACTCTCTCCACTGTAGTCCCATTGATGGCGATGGGGGCGTGTCCCTCTCTCTGCTGCTTCCTGTAATCCATAATCAGCTCCATTGTTTTGCTGACGTTGAGATGGAGGTTGTTATCCTGGCACCAAGATATCAGTTTTCTGACCTCCTCTCTGTACGTCATCTCGTCGCCGTCGGTGATCAGGCCGATGACGGTCGTGTCGTCAGCAAACTTCACGATGGTGTTGGAGCTGTGTGTGGCCACGCAGTCGTGAGTGAACAGGGAGTATAGGAGAGGGCTGAGCACGCAGCCTTGAGGGGCACCGGTGTTGAGGATCAGGGTGGAGGATGTGATGTTTCCCACCCGCACTGCCTGGGGTCTGCCCGTCAGGAAGTTCAGGATCCAGTCACAGAGGGCGCTGTTGAGCCCGAGGTCTCTGAGCTTGATATATATACTGTATAGAAATGTATTCATTGGGATAAACCCCTTGAGATGCACCATCTCGTTTTCAAGGGGGTCCCGACAACAGCAACAACTTACAGACATACATACACAAAAAGACAAAATGCAAAACATGACACACAAGACAAACCACATACAGTCTGTTACTGTAAGTGAAATTCAAGCAATGCACACAATCATTACAATTTGAGACAGTCAAGCAAATCAGTTTCATCAATATCAGTTATAACAAGTACAGACCAGTTGAAAGTGAGATAACAATGCATGTTTAAATATACCCAATGATGCAAGAGATCTAATAGCAGCAGGTAAAGTATTCCAGTCAGTCAGGGCTTTAAACATGAACATGAAATACATCTGAACAGAATGTCTAACTTGATGAATTGGTGAGTAAGGTACAAAATACTGCTTTAAATAAGGGGGATAGTTAAGATAAATGCATTTAAATATCAGCTGAAGCCAATGCATGTGTCTTCTTACATTTGAAGAAGGTCATTTAAGTTGGTTATACATTGTGCAGTGATGTGTATGAAAAGGACAACCAAGAACAAATCTGCATAGTCTGTTGTAGGCTATGTTGAGTGGAGCAATATCTGATTGATGTGCATTTGGGTAGACAACATCACAATAGTCCATAATCAGAAGAATAAGTTGAGAAGCAATTCTCTTTCGGACACTGAGCGTAAAACAATTGCGAGAGCAGTGTAAAACACTGATTCCGTAATTTACTTTTTGTACTATATGCTTTATATGTAGTTTAAATGAAAGTTCAGAGTCTAGCCATACACCAAGATATTTAAAGCTATCAACTTTATGCAGAGAAGTGCCATCCTTACATGTTATTACTACATTAGGTTTGGATTTGAGCTTCTGCCTGGTACCAAAGACCATGGTATAAGATTTTGTTTTGTTAAGCAGTAGTTTATTGTGTGATAGCCAGTCCTGTAAGATATTAAATTCCGATTGAAGAGAGATCTGAATTTGTGAAAAATTAGTCATCAGCATAAAGGTGAGTACAACAATTAATGAGACAAGAAAATACATAATGTATGTCAATAGAGAACAGAAGTGGGCCCAGAGTTGATCCTTGGGGTCCTTAATTGATGACCAGCTTGGAGGGCACAATGTTATTGAAGGCTGAACTGTAATCAATGAACAGCATTCTCACATATGTGTTCCTCTGGTCCAGGTGTGAAAGGGCAGTGTGGATGGTGAGGGCTATGGCGTTGTCTGTGGACCTGTTTGCTCTGTAGGCAAACTGCAGGGGGTCCAGAGAGTCAGGGAGGGGGTGATGAATGATTTGACTAACCGCTCAAAGCACTTCATTATGATGGAGGTGAGTGCTACTGGGCGGTAGTCATTGAGGCTGGTGATTTTTGTCTTTTTGGGGACAGGAACGATGGTGGAGTGTGAATACTTAATTTTCCATTTCAATCATTTCATGTATAAATGCAGTCTTGAAGGTGTAGGGAAAGAATATCTAAATACCTTTTAAATTTTTTACTATCATTTTAAGAACTGGATGGATATTGCATCAAGAGTAACACCAGTATGATATATGTGCTAAATTGTACCATGCAGTTCTCGGCTTTCTACCTATTAGCTATTCCAAACATAAAACGTATTGTCAAAAGGTTTTTGCCATCACGGTGCTGGGTTCAGAAATAACTCCATAATTGCAGTAAAGTCAATTTTATCTTGTGAATTATTCTTCAAATGTTATGCAATTGTTATTAACATTCACTTTGATCTTTATCTCTTTGCTTTGTATTTGATTTGTTTTACATTTTCTAATGCTTTTCAGTTACGTTGAACACAAAACCTATCCATTTACAAACGTTGGCATTAGACAGGGTACAAAAGGACATCCTTCTTAAAAAAACGTTCAAGAATTGGAAAATAATAATGGGAAGGACACAATCATTGATGATCAATAAAAACAACCAACCAAAACATGACGACAGAAAGAACTGTACAAGGGGAACAGATGTTGCTGTGACAGTGCCAGCATCCAGAATGAGAACACAGAAGACGTTTAAAACATCAGATGTGGTTAATGCAGTGGCGAACCGGGTCTATCACAACTGAACCTTCTGTAGACACACACACACACCACCCGCCGCCGGGTTTTATCCAGTTTGTACACAACGATGGAGAAACGTAACAAGCAGCAGTGGTCCACTGAAGAGACCAGCTACTGGGAATCTGGTCTTCTGAAGAGGTACTGAGGAAGCTGGACCACAATCGGCCATTGTTGTTGTTGTCAGTGTCAGCTGTGAGAGGTTTCCGCGTGGTTTGGCTTTATGAAGCTGGCACGCAAACAGTTACGTCATGACGCAAACGATGACGCAATGACGCAACACCAGTCGGACTCTGGGCAGTGTGAAAAGAGCCGGAGCTAAACCGAAGAACCGGTTCTGAACCTGAAAAGCTCTAGCACGGAGCTTGAACCGGAGTTGCGTTGGTGTGAATGAGGTACTACTACTATGAGTACCCTGGAAACTCTGAAAGAATACGCCCATTGGCTACAAATCAATATATCATTGGTTGATCAAACTGTCAGTCCAAACGTACGCTCTCATTCAGTGCAACGGCCAGGGCATTCTATCAAGGATGCAGAATACCTTGGTTGAAGGATATTCTACCCAGAGACAAGATCTGATTGGTTGCTTTCTTTTCTAACACAAAACCACTGAAATGCGTAGTGCATGGTACGAGGAGGACAAACAAATCAACGTAACACTGTAATATTACAGATCAACAACACAGATACGATTCTCATTTTCATTTGATGTACATTTCATTACAATTTATTTATATAATTAAATCGAGTGTTCCAGGGTATTCTCTGAATACCTTGAAGGCCCTGACGGTTCGCCACTGGGTTAGTGTGATGTGCGCTTTATGTGTCGCACTCTCATTGAATGCCAGGTAGAGGAATAATGACGTGACTTCTCCAGCAGCTTATGCAGAAACCGAAAGTCACTGCACCCATATCCCGGAAGGAGCTCTTCAATGTTTTACACCCGTAGACTAATAATAACAACAACAACAACCCATGTTTAAGCACATATACAGAGTCAAATACTGTACGTTAAATATGCTACTGGATCTTGCAGGAAATGCAGTGATTTGAAAAAAAGGTATAACAGGGGTTTCCTGTATGGTTGCAAACTCCTACCTGAATGTTGTGTCTCGTCAAATGTGTTGGTTATGTTTATGTATTATGTCTGTCATTTTCATTTTTTCCACGTCTGGTCAGTATCTGGCCCTTTCTCATTTCACTAAATCCCCCTCCTCGACTCCTCGAATCCTCGGTCCTCCGGTAGAGACCCGGAAATGAATTTCAGCGTGCCATGTTGAAGGACATCTCATTTCTCTAAATGCACATCGAGGACCGAGCATCGAGCATCGAGGAGGCTCTCTGGAGGAGTTATAACCGAGGATACACTGATGCATCCTCCACGCAGTGGCGGAGCTGGGGGGTGGCTGGGAGTGGCCACTGCCACCCCCAGCTGAATCCTGGCCACCCTATTGGCCACCCCAAACACCCTCACCACGGGAGCCCAAACTATTTTAGAACATTAAGAAAAAAATGTGTAAGTAACCTTTCGTCATTCATCAAGAATTAACATTAATAAAACGTTATATTGATAATGTACTCACTAAACTTACAATTCATTTAACTTATTTTCTTCCAAAAGTAAATTATCCAAAGCCTCTGTACACCCCAGAGATGGGGACTCGAGTCTGCGACTCGGACTCGAGTCGCACTTAAGTCGCACACACAGAGACTTCAGACTTGACTTGGACTCGTGACCAAAAGACTTCAGACTCGACTTGGACTCGTGTGTTGGGACTCGTGAACAATCATTGTGTTTTCTATTTTTGGAGTATTAAAGGTGGGGTAGGTAAATTTGAGAGAAACCGGCTCGAGATCGCTAGAATTTGAAAATACACAACCGGAGATAATCTGCTAGAGGCTGCTACTTCCTTATAGAGCCCGCCTCCTCCAACACACAAGAACGCGCACATGACCAATGAGGGCACGAGATAAGTTTGTGCCCAGATGGAAGGCTGACAGGCAGATAGGCCATCCAGTTACTTTAGCCGGGCTCATTACGCAGACGTGCCGCGCCTCTGTTACTACCTCGTAGTAACACAATAGCGACCGGCGGCACACCTGCGGCTGTACCGCTTGTAATTAGGTTCAACTACAACAACTTCGAACAAAACGCCGGCGGCACCAACAAAAGGAGCGCACACTGCAAAGTCTGCAATATCAAAATCAAGGATGCTGGCGCAACAACGTCGAATTTCATCAGGCACTTGAAAACTCACCCGGAGAGGTCAGTCACATTAACGCATATGGACGGTTAGCAAACATGTTTAGCTCAGCATCAGCTATGTAATGTTAACTTAGCTTGCTACTAGCTTTGTAACTGAATATTTGAAAAGATTAGTGAATTGCTTGTCACACTTGTTTGAGTTGAGTGGCGTTGACATCCAACTCTTGACATGACATAAAAAAGGTCGGTAACGTTAATCATTACCCGCTTTTAAGTACTTTTAACAGTTTCCCTGTGGGGGATTAATAAAGTATTTGTGATACTGATTTCTGATTCTGAAGTGTTTTGCTTATAAGTTGTTTGCATTTAGCTAAAGTGTGATGTTTTCCCTCATATTGCATTGCAATAGCCTGTTTAAAGTGATCATATAACAAACAACTAATCAGTACTGATACTGTATGCTAATAGATATAGGAGTGATAATAACACAGTAAATGCTTTGAATTTCTTAGATATAGCTGTGCAGTATTCTTAACAGACTGGATAGCAGCAGACAATAGAAGGCTTATTACAACCAGAAGAGACATGAGACTTTTATTTTTTTAGAGACTTGAGACTTGACTTGGACTCGTGACCAAAGACTTGAGACTTGATCAAGTCTCACCCCACAAAGACTTGAGACTTGACTTGGACTCGTGACCAAAGACTTGAGACTTGACTTGGACTTGCAAAAAAAGACTTGTGAACATCTCTGGTACACCCCCTTCTATTTACATGTAATGGTTTGGTCCTGCCTCCAAACGCGGTGCAGCACCGCCGGCACTTTCTAGCAGAGAGTGAGAGCATGTTAGGAGCAGGGATGCTAGTACTTTAGTACTCAACGACTAACAAAGTCAGGCTTTCAAAAGAGAAAAGAAAGAAGAGAAAGACAAGAGAGAGGGACTAAAGGGCGACAGTATGTCACCCAGTTTTTCAAATAAAAGGTGGGTGTGGTCTATGAGTGGTGGAAATGTGTTTGTTAGCTACGCGTAGTCCATTATAAATAATAATTGTTATGTTTTTTTTTACTAAGCTGACATTAAGTACTGTTAATATCTATACAGGTTTTTAATTTCACTCCTCTTTTAGCTGACATTTAGTAAATGCAGGTACATTTTTAGCAGCTATTCATACTAAATCAGTTGTCCCTCCCACTGGTGCCAGGACCAACTGATCCATCTCTAGACTTAGCAGCCCTGTCCCCCCATAAGTGTTATATTTTCACAGCTCAGTGATGGTAAATATTGTGCAGTTAGTATTGGACTGCAAGATAGATGTAAGATTAGAGAGATCTAATAAATAAGGAACTGAGAAATAAGAAAATAAGAAACTGTATACCCCGGTTATCTAGGCCCTTTTAGTTTTTTTGTTGTTGTTTGATATGTCACACTGTAGGACCTCGAGAAACGATATTTCGATATTTCTGGATGTACAACATGTAGAATTCTTGACAATAAAGCTGACTTTGAATTTTGTGTGTGTGTGTGTCCGCATCTGTAGCCTGTTATTGCCTCATTATACCGCACTGTGAATGAATTAAAAGTAAATGTATAAGTCGTCATGAACACATCTGTCCATCAGACAGAGGGCTGCTGTGCCTCCTGTCATCATTAATGGACGTCTCTTTAAAATGACCGCTCAGAGGAGAGGAGTTCTCATTTCTCTAACCGCCTGCTGCTTCCCCTCCTCTCTCCTCGGCTCCCCTCCTCAGCTCTTCCGCTCGCATCTCCTGTGGACGGGACTAAGAAACGAGGATAGGAGTCAAGGAGGGGAGTCGAGGAGGGGAATTAGTGACATGAGAAAGGGCTTCTGTGTTTATTGTCATGTCACGTTTTCCATTTCCTGTTTTACTTGGTACTTACCTCTTTCATTTCAGGCCCTGTTTCTTCCTCCCCTTGTTTGTTTTTCCCGCCATCATCAGTGTCTGCCCCACCCCTGATTGTTTCCACCTGTTCCCACTCACCTCATGTTTAAATAGTCCTGTCTCTCCCCTGTCCTGTGTCAGTTCGTCTTGTTTGTTTCTCCGAATGGTCGTGCCAAGCCTCAACTCACAAAGGATCGCTTTCGCTCATGTCAGATTTTGTAACTTTCTTTTGTTAATTTTGTAGGCTTACGTTTTTCTTGAGTTCTCTTTTTGTTATGCCTAGTTTTTTCCTCCTTGTGAGCGCCTTTTGTTATTTCCAGTACCTACTCTGTTAGGAGGGATTACCTGATCTGTGAAATTAAAATTACATTTTTTTACATTCAAGACTTTGTCTCTGGGTCGTGCATTTGGGTTCATCAGTTTGTGTCGAGAACCTGACACTGAATGGCTGCCACACTGGTTATATTAATCTGAGTTCATTTCCATAGCCCTGCGGTCTGCGCCTAGTTTGGTTTTTAGTGCTGCAGTAAAGCTGATTTATATCAAGCAAGCCTGGTGTCAATGATAATTTATAGAAGTTTTCTGTGTGAAAATCTATGGACCAAACTGGACTCCCCATCTGATAGTAAAGTTAACACTACAGCAGAACTAATTTAGCACCACAGCAGCTCGATTTGGAGATGTCCTTTGCTATGGGCAGTACAACCCAGGAAAAACTAAATTAGTTTCACTGCATTACTATATTTTTGAGCTGGCTAGACACCATATTGGGGCTTGCTTATCATATTCAATATTTGACAGGGCAGTGAGATATGAGGAAAACAGCTGCTCAATTAAGCACACAGATTATTTAATCAGTGGTTGCTATGGTTTCCCTGGAGGTCTGTGTTCCATGTTCCATATGCTCTGCATCAGCACCATGTGTTATCTGGATTATATGCCAATGTGTGTTGGGATTTAAGAGTGTATGGACGTTTAGATGCCCCTCCCTCTGTAGGCATTCATGCGTGCCAAGCTGCATGTGTTGCTGTTTGTGTTACTAATCCACAGGTTGTGAGTTTGTCCCTGTAGGGATGAATTTAAAATGCATGATGCCTCCCTGTGCCTACATGTCAGATTAAATAACCGCAGAGCGTTTCTCAAATGCTAGTATCACGGCTGGAACTGCGTTAGATTGCTGCTACGCAAAGATAAAACAGACACATTCAACAGCTGTATACGTTTACACATACATAGAAATAGTGGAATCTGTGCATATTATTTTCTGTATGTTGTTAGTCGTGACTTTGAAAACCGGGAAACAACAGTAATAGTCCATGTTAGGGATTAATTTTGTCTTTACTTAAGATATTTGACCTTTCGGCCTGTTGACATTTACGACGAAGCCTAAGTCTGTTATCTGTCTTAAGGAATGGGAAGTCTCAGCTATTGCTGACATTATCAGTTTTATGACCGGTCAACTCTCGGTCTCAGAGCCATAGAGTCAAATAAGTGATCCAGTGCCTCCAGGTGGTCACGTACACCTTCCCCCAATATGTGGGTTGACTCTTAGTGAAGCTAGTTAAAAGGTCTGCCAGGATGAGAGGGAGATCAGAATTGACATGGCAACCCACCCGTGCAGTCAGAATCTTTGACTGTGTGACTTGTGATGTGAAATTCTCCGGCCGATGCTTGTATTAAATCCCAGTGTTTGACATCAGAACTCCTGCTCGTCCTGTGTCTCCTTCATGAGTCGGTGACTCCCACTACTACTATTTTTATTTATTTATTTAATTTTGAATTGTGAATTTTGAATGTCCATGTTTGTACTAGTGTTTTCCTTCTTAAAATGTTTTTTTAAATATTTTTGAGATTTGGTTGAGCAGGGTATACTTGTACTTTTACAAGTCCTTTATTAGAGATGTGTCTGTTGTTTGTGTTTGTTTTTAGTGTCAGGATGGAACCCTTGTATTTTTCTCTGCAAACAGAATCTACCTACGGGTACAAATAAATAACCTGAACCTGAACCTGATTGCTACACAAAAGTTTCCCTTACAGTCCAATGATGTAACAAACGCATGCAGTTTCCGTGGAATCCTATGCCTTAAAACGTGTCCAACTTTGATGAGGCTAAATTACATTTTGAATCAGGAAATGCATTCTTTAGAGGACACAGCCAAAGTTATTTTTCTTGGTTTCCTTGAATCAGCAGAAAAAATTGATCAGTATAAAACTTGAGAGTTGAGAATAATAGAGCATACAGTAAGTGTGATATTTTACCTGACACATTAAATGACACTTGGGAAAAAAATGCACCAAGTTAATGGAATATACTACTGTACCTTGTAAGATAAACAACAGATAAAGCCATAAATCTAGGTGTAGTCATTGACTCTGATCTGAGTTTCAACAGTCACATTAAAACAGTTACTAAATCAGCCTACTATCACCTGAAGAATATATCTAGGATTAAAAGACTAATGTCACAGCAGGATTTGGAAAAACTTGTCCATGCGTTTATCTTCAGTAGACTCGACTACTGCAATGGTGTCTTCACAGGTCTCACTAAAAAATATATTAGGAAGCTGCAGCTGATTCAGAACGCCGCTGCTCGAGTCCTCACTAACACTAAGAAAGTGGATCACATCACTCCTGTTCTGAAGTCTTTACACTGGCTTCCTGTGTGTCAAAGAATAGATTTCAAAATACTGCTGCTGGTTTATAAAGCACTGAATGGTTTAGGCCCAAAATACATTTCTGACCTCCTGCTAAATTATGAACCATCCAGATCTCTCAGGTCTTCAGGGACTTTCTGTCCCCAGAGTCAGAACTAAACATGGAGAAGCAGCGTTCAGTTATTATGCTCCAGATATCTGGAACAAACTCCCAGAAACCTGCAGGTCCGCTGCAACTCTTACTACTTTTAAATCCAGGCAGAAGACTTTTCTTTTTGTCGCTGCTTTTAATTTAACTATTCATATCTTAGAATGCACTGTAACTTTTATCCATGTATCTTTTATTTTAATGTTTATTTTATTAGCTTTTCTTTTTAATGACTGATTTTAAATGCCATTTTCTTAATGTCTTTCATTTTTTGTAAAGGACTTTGAATTGCCTTGTGTTGAAAAGTGCTATATAAATAAACTTAACTTAACTTGCCTTGCCTTGCCTTGCCTTGCCTTGCCTTGCCTTGCCTTGCCTTGCCTTGCCTTGCCTTGCCTTGCCTTGCCTTGCCTTGCCTTGCCTTGCCTTGCCTTGCCTTGCCTTGCCTTGCCTTGCCTTGCCTTGCCTTGCCTTGCCTTGCCTTGCCTTGCCTTGCCTTGCCTTGCCTTACCTTGACACTTACATTTATCTGTAATGTCCCATAGTTAATGGTGTATTCAGACAGCAAAAAAAAACAATATGAGGTTATGGCCTTGATCTATTTAAAGTGATGCAGTTACCACTTGACTAACAGTAAATATTACATAATGTAAGTCACAGTCATGGATATTGTCCAACAAAGATTAACAAGGATTGTGTGACTTCATTTGTGGTTTCATCCTCTACATTTGGACAAAGTGTTGTATTTTTACTGCTTCAATTGATGGACGAGAAGTGCTGCAGCCTTGTCAGCCTTCATGGAGCAATCATTCTCCTAACACCAAAGGATGAAGCCGGTCATATTATAAGATGCATAAATAGACCCTGGGGTTGACTGGTAGAGTCAGAGAATGACCTTGTGTGAACAATCTTTCAATCATGATAATGCATGTCATGGTGCACATAACTGGGACCAATGTGACCATTAATATTAATACTGTAATGGCTGTCAGGTTGTGGAACTGGGCAGTACAGCAATAGGCCAACATTTTTACACATCTTTTAAGCTTTTACAACAGACCTACTTGAACAGAATACCGAAATGTGTGTGTCTCGGAGCAGACTGTAGTTTCCTTTAGCTCGTGGGCAAGCCAAGGGGCAGGAAGATAGAGTAACAGAGCCATACAAAATGTCTTGTTTGGTATCTTCTGGGAAAGCAACACAAACACATTGGGCAAAGGCTCATTCACCTCTGGTGTTTATCTTTGACTATGTTGGGGGCTGGAATACTTGCCATTTGTAAGAAGCAGATAAGAGCTGTCAGTGCGCCTGACATCTCCACTGAGAACAGAGGAAAACCCGCATCCACATGCAAAACAGTAATGTGTAACTGGAGGATAAAATACATGGCATCATGAAGTGATACATTGAATAACAAAGGCAACGTTGCACTTAAAGGGATAGTGGAAATCCGCGAATTTTGGGTTTAACTTATGTATTTTTATTAAAAATAAGCATAATAAACCATTTTTTTTAATTTCATGCGCCTAGTTTCATTTTATTTTCAATGTTACTGCTCCCGACCACGCCCTCTCAATGAAACGAAATACTTCGGGAATCTTCGGGTAATGACGAAAACAAAGGAAGACGGGCACAAACATTGGACGAGACACGAGTATTTTATTATGTTTTCTGGCTGATTTAATGCATCATTAGCCTGTACCATTGTGTACAACGCCATTTATTGCCTGTCGATTAGGCGACCAGAGGCCTCGTCATCCGATAATCCGGTACACAGTGTCGAATGTGTACACTACAGTCATCATATAGACATGATAGACTAACAGTACTGTGAGTACAGCCTACACTTGACAGGCAGCCTGGCTAGCCTAGGATTAGGACCATACCACGTCAAAAGACCGATTGGCTCTAGCTGTATATCATGCTAGTATACAATTCATTTAAATGTATTCATGTAATTAATGCCCATAAGGCTGTTACATATACAATAATAAATGTGACAAGATAATTGATGTGAACCTGACCCTGGTATGTTATGAAATGTACCCTACATGCAGTCATCCTCGGGCATAGCCATAGGCCTACAGTGCATGCATGCCAACTTTTGCAATATATAATATAGCGCCTAGCGTGAGCTATGCTTAGGGACCTACCAGTCAAGATTATTTGTGCGTAGGGGTGCATCATCTGGCGCCTGGTCCTGGTCATCCTCGCCATTTCCCATGCCGTGAACTAACTCCATCACCTCGGGCTCGAACAAATAAGAACGTAATGGTCCATCGTCTGGCTCAATATTCTCACCATCGTCGCTTACTGAACCGGATTCAGATTCAGTTCCTAAAACTACATTTTCGCAGGAAAGCCGAGAGGATGTTTCTGACTCGCTATCATCACTGGATACCTCGTACAATCCTTCTTCTTTGTCTGGTATATTTGCCCTTCCACGTTCATTCTGCATAGACGCCATGGTTTGTTATCGTTTCGTCTTCCTGAGTTTTCCTCACTTCCGGTTTGGCTGAATCGATCATTTCGTTTCTAAAAAAGTTCGGGGAAGCTGCAATAAAGTGCTTCTAACATGCGTAAGGCAATTATTATATTTTTTTAATCAGGTGTGATTGTTTTGGTATGTAATTATGCTTGTATATAAGTTAAAACGAAACTATTTGGGGTTTAATTTCCACTATCCCTTTAATTGAGGAACTTATTTAAATAATTGTTCACACTCACTATATCAAAGCCTCTTGAGCAGAACCAGTTTGAGCATTTGTATTGTAAATCTTGTCATACATGCAATCACTAAAATTACTAATTAGAAGACACACCATGTACCCCTTGTATGAAAAATAAACAATTTTAGGGCTGGTCAAAAACGTTATTCACTACTTCTATACGTTAAGATTGTACAATACCTAAAAGCTTCATTTAATCAGTCAATACTGTACCTTAAGACAAAGAAACATGCAACAAAGACATCAATAGCAGTCCAGAGGGAAATAATTACAACAGTTTTAAAGTTATTTTCACTATTTAACAAGTGTTCAGCAACAGGTGAGGCTCAAAATATGTTAAATTCAAGCACTTTCAAGATAAATGCCTATTTTTTAGATAAAGATGATTTATAATGTTTTATTTGTGGCAGGAAAAGGTAGAGCTTTTCCAGATATGACTGTTTTATTCTGCGTCTCCTCAAACTATTGGAAGTATTATAAATAGTTATGACTAGGAGTTTCATGATTAAGTTCACGTGGGCTGTGATGAATTTGACCAAACAACCAAACATAACCACAAACCATGCCAAAGTGTATAATTCACTGGGACTCTTTGGGTTCACTCTACTGCTTTATTTCCTGATATAAAGTGTTGGTAGGTTTTGGATTAGGTACATTAAAAATAAACTGGTATTTTATTTAGTTAATGTTTAGGTCTATAAACCTTTTTAGAAATGCACCAAACAATCACTTTTAAGGGTAATGTTCAATTCACACTCTTGTTTAGCTTGTTGAGGCAGCACACAATGCAGATTACTTTCTGCATTAAGTTATTTCATTTCTTAATGTAATGCTTCGGTTGATGTTGCTGCTCTGTAAATGTTGTCTGTTGTTGAGACTGTTTGTAGTGTCATAATAATAAAAATTTGCTTAAATAATATTTGAGAGCTGTTGCTGTTTTATGGCCGCATTAGAGTGCCAATACAGTGTTTTGGTGGGAGCTGATATGGCTCTTTAAGAGACTGTAGCATGCTGATTTCACTCCGCCATGTGCTGCAGGGTCCATTGCGAGGATTTAAAACCACAGTCACGATTTACTGTATAACCTGATAGCAGCCACAGAGCCCAGGGGAGAGGCTGAGCGAGCCCAATGAAGATAAATAGCAAACTGAAGATTAAGTAGCTTCAGTTAAAGGTGAATATCACATAATTCTCTTAAACATTCAATTCATCTGTCTTGGGTCAAAGCAGTTTAGCATAATGAATTATATTACATAAAGCAAGAAATAAGAAAGACTATTATCCTTTCAGGCCACACCGATGTAATCTAAGCTCTATTTAGTACAAATGTGTCTATAAAGTGATGTCATCCGAAATATTTTATATATTTTTGTGAAGAATTCAGTTTTTCTAAATTGTTAACAGATATGTTCTGAAAGCAGGTGTCAGTGTTGAGACCCAGGTGGCCCATTTCACCTTACAGAATAGACCTGTTCCTGTGGTTTCTCTGAAAATAAGTTTATATTCATCACTAGATTACTGTAAATGCTGCATTTAAAATGAAAAACAACATTACCAGCAAGTTTAAAGGAAGTAAAATGGACTGATAGGAAAATTGTAATGCTGAACCAATCCAGAACCAACTGAAATAGATTATCCATAGATTTCAGTGACTTGAGAGCTCTCAAAAATATGGTTTACTCCCCGTAGCACGGCAATGACATGAATCAGCATGTTGTGAACATACTGGGAAAATAATGTGTCCTCTTTATTATTAAAAATAAAAAGTGTGATGTAAAATCCAACAACAGGACAGTAGAAATGCTTACCGTCATCCCCTTGCGAAATTATCCACACATTTTATTTGTCTGAAGGATATGAAAAGCAGTTCCTGTCACGGATGAGTGAAGGAAGCAGGACCCAAATGCAGATAACTTTTGAGGAACCCTTTATTCCAAGGATAAATGACAAATACAGAACAGAACACTCTCCGGTGAACTCCGTCACCAACAAACAATGACCCAACACTGAACACAGACAGAGACAAGACTAAATACAAGAAGGGGTAATCATGACAACGAGAAACAGCCGAGCAGGGGAGGAGAAACACAAGGACAACAGGTGAACACAATTGGGTAATCAGGGAGGGAAACAGACAGAAAGCAGACAGGCAGGAAACGGGGGTGAACACTTAACACAGGAAACCCAAAGACAAGAAAAACACCAACACAGACAAAACTACAAGCGTGACATAACATGTGAATTGTGACAGAACCCCCCCCTCAAGGGACGGATTCCAGACGTCCCTAAAAAAAAAAAAAAAAAAAAGTCCAAAACCCCAAGCAGGGTGGGCGGAGGGGGTCCGGAGGACGGGTCTTGGGCTGACAGCCCAGGAACACAGCGGAGGACCAGGAAGGGGTCACGGGCGGACGGCCCGAGGGGCAAGGTACAGTCCAAAAAGGGGGATTCGGGCGGACTGCCCGGGGACAAGGCAGAGAACCAGGAAGGGGTCTCGGGCGGACGGCCCGGGGTCAAAACAGAGTCCAAGGTGGGGACCATGGAGGACCGAAGGCAGCGGTAGGAAGAGTCAGGGACCCGGGTCCGAGGGCGAAGGCAATGGCAGGAAGAGTCAGGGGGTCGGGCCCG
This sequence comes from Pseudochaenichthys georgianus, assembly GCF_902827115.2. Taxonomy (NCBI): domain Eukaryota; kingdom Metazoa; phylum Chordata; class Actinopteri; order Perciformes; family Channichthyidae; genus Pseudochaenichthys; species Pseudochaenichthys georgianus. The sequence goes on from NC_047515.1 coordinate 29,890,856, forward strand.
AGGGCGAAGACCGCAGCTCTCAGGGGGCCGGGCACGAGGGCGAAGACCGCGGCTCTCAGGGGGCCGGGCTCGAGGGCGAAGACCGCGGCTCTCAGGGGGCCGGGCTCTCAGGGGGCCGGGCTCGAGGGCGAAGACCGCGGCTCTCAGGGGGCCGGGCTCGAGGGCGAAGACCGCGGCTCTCAGGGGGCCGGGCTCGAGGGCGAAGACCGCGGCTCTCAGGGGGCCGGGCTCGAGGGCGAAGACCGCGGCTCTCAGGGGGCCGGGCTTGAGCCGGTGTCGACCGGACAGGATCAGGAGGCCGGGCAGGAAAGCGCTGATGGGCCAGTTCCGGAGATCGGGCAGGACCCGGTGTCGGCCGGACAGAAACCGGAGCCGGTCGGACAGGCTTCGGCAGGATCCCCCACGGAAAAGGACCAGGAGTTGGCAGGAACCCCGGCGAGACCGGTGATGGACATGGGGCTGGCAGGGCCCCCGGTAGAACCTCCAATGGCACGGGATATAGGGTTGGCAGGATCCCCGGCAGAGGAGTAGACGGCGGGACCTCCAACGACACAGGACACAGGGTTGGCAGGACCCCCGGCAGGGGAGTATTCTGCGGGACCTCCAACGGCACAGGACACAGGGTTGGCAGGACCCCCGGCAGGGGAGTAGACGGCGGGACCTCCAACGGCACAGGACACAGAGCTGGCAGGACCCCCGGCAGGGGAGTAGACGGCGGGACCTCCAACGGGACAGGACACAGGGTTGGCAGGACCCCCGGCAGGGGAGTAGACGGCGGGACCTCCAACGGCACAGGACACAGAGCTGGCAGGACCCCCGGCAGAAGAGTATTCTGCGGGACCTCCAACGGGACAGGAGAAAGGGTTGGCAGGACCCCCGGCAGGGGAGTAGACGGCGGGACCTCCAACGACACAGGACACAGGGTTGGCAGGACCCCCGGCAGGGGAGTAGACGGCTGGACCTCCAACGGCACAGGACACAGGGTTGGCAGGGCCCCCAGCAGGGGAGTAGACGGCGGGACCTCCAACGACACAGGACACAGAGCTGGCAGGACCCCCGGCAAGGGAGTAGACGGCGGGACCTCCAACGGGACAGGAGAAAGGGTTGGCAGGACCCCCGGCAGGGGAGTAGACGGCGGGACCTCCAACGACACAGGACACAGGGTTGGCAGGACCCCCGGCAGGGGAGTAGACGGCGGGACCTCCAACGGCACAGGACACAGAGCTGGCAGGACCCCCGGCAGGGGAGTAGACGGCGGGACCTCCAACGGGACAGGAGAAAGGGTTGGCAGGACCCCCGGCAGAAGAGTATTCTGCGGGACCTCCAACGGGACAGGAGAAAGGGTTGGCAGGACCCCCGGCAGGGGAGTAGACGGCGGGACCTCCAACGACACTTGCGTAGGGGCTTGAATAGGGAATGGAGAGGGAACTCGAGCGGAGACTTGAGAGGGGACTCGAGAGGAGACTGGAGAGGGGACTCCAGAGGGGACTAGAGAAGGGAACACGAGAGGGGATTTGAGAGGGGAACTAAAGAGGGGACTCGAGGAGGGACCAGAGGAGGGACCAGAGGAGGGAACTCGAGAGGGAACTCGAGAGGGGACTCGAGGGGGAACTGGAGAGGGGACTCGAGATGGAAACAGAGAGGGAACTCGAGAAGGGACTACAGAGGGGACTAGAGGAGTAACTAGGGAAGGGAACTCGAGAGGGGAACTAGATAGGGGACCCGAGGAGGGACTAGAGGGCCTAAAGGAGGGACTAAAGGAGGGAACTCGAGAGGGGACTCGAGGGGGAACTGGAGAGGGAACTTGAGATGGAAACAGAGAGGGAACTTGAGATGGAAACAGAGAGGGAACTCGAACAGAGACTAAAGAGGGGACTAGAGGAGAGACTAGAGGAGGGACTAGATGAGTAACTAGAGAAGGGAACTCGAGAGGGAAACTAGAGAGGGGACTCGAGGAGGGACTAAAGGAGGGAACTCGAGAGGGAACTGGAGATGGAAACAGAGAGGGGACTCGAGAAGGGACTACAGAGGGGACTAGAGGAGAAACTAGAGGAGGGACTAGAGGAGTAACTAAAGAAGGGAACTCGAGAGGGGAACTAGAGAGGGGACTCGAGGAGGGACTAGAGGAGGGCCTAAAGGAGGGAACTCGAGAGGGGACTCGAGGGGGAACTGGAGAGGGAACTTGAGATGGAAACAGAGAGGGGACTCGAACAGAGACTAAAGAGGGAACTAGAGGAGGGACTAGAGGAGTAACTAGAGAAGGGAACTCGAGAGGGAAACTAGAGAGGGGACTCGAGGACCCGAGATGAGACCGTGGCAGCCAGGACCAGATCCGGGTCTGGAACCAAGGCAGCTGGGGTCGGGACCATGGCTGCTGGGACCAGAACTGGGGCCGAAACCCTGGCTGCAGGGACCGGAATAGCAGCCAGAAACATGGCTGCTGAAGCCAGAATCCTGTCTATAAGCTCCAGCTTCGACGCCGGAAACACGGCCGTATAGGGCGCTCCCGGAGCCGGGACCATAGCCGCTGGGGCCGGCCCTGGAGCCGGAAACATGGCTGTATGATCCAGCTCTGGAGCCCGGATCATGACTGTGTGGGGCGGACTCGGAGCCGGAAACATGGCTGCGGGAGCCTGCACTGGGGCAGGAACCATGGCTGCTGGGGCCGGAACCGTGGCTGCTGGGGCCAGGACTGAGGCTGGAACCATGGCTGCTGGCGCCTGTACTGGGACCATGGCTGCTGGGGCCCAGGCTCCTTGTCTGGCCTTGCGACGACTCCTCTTAGCAGCCGCCTGAATGCTCCGTGGGCCTCCATAAGCCTGACGAGTTCCAGCATAAGACTCATGAATAGGAGCAGGAACTGGGGAAGAAGCAGAGGTTGACTCCAGACGGAACACTCCGAGACGTCTGTAGTCAGCAGGCTGGAACTCACACCTCCAGAGGAAGTCCAACAACCAGTCAGGTAAGAATTCCACCAAGTCGGGCTTCTCCATCGCCAACCGGTGCGCCTCTACCAGGGCGGCCTCCTTCAGCCGAACACTGGACGCTTCCTTCCACCAATCGTGGCAACATTCCAAAGGAAAAGAAAACTGTTGCAGCTCCACCTCAAAAGGGTCATCTGCTGGGTCCATTTCTGGTTGGGTCATTCCTTCTGTCACGGATGAGTGAAGGAAGCAGGACCCAAATGCAGATAACTTTTGAGGAACCCTTTATTCCAAGGATAAAGGATAAATGACAAATACAGAACAGAACACTCTCCGGTGAACTCCGTCACCAACAAACAATGACCCAACACTGAACACAGACAGAGACAAGACTAAATACAAGAAGGGGTAATCATGACAACGAGAAACAGCCGGGCAGGGGAGGAGAAACACAAGGACAATAGGTGAACACAATCGGGTAATCAGGGAGGGAAACAGACAGAAAGCAGACAGGCAGGAAACGGGGGTGAACACTTAACACAATAAGACAGGAAACCCAAAGACAAGAAAAACACCAACACAGACAAAACTACAAGCGTGACATAACATGTGAATTGTGACAGTTCCTGACTATTTATATGTTTACAATGTATATAATATATAATAATACATTATTCACAAAAAAGCCAACCAGAGTTGTAGAACTGTCTCATGGTATTTAATCTGCGGTGTAGAGTTTTTTTTATCCAATAAGCCCAATTTTAACAGAAATGCCCATTTATATTTTTCCTACCATACCAGGCTGTTTTTTTCACGCACCTGCAGACATTCAAATATGTAAATGTATTATGTAAATGTGATCAGTATACATAATATTATCAAACAAAATCACCCCTTTGTGAATCCATAAATGACATGTCTTCATTTGATTGGAATTACAGATGGTTTGTCCTGGAAATTAAACACATTTCTCGAGGGCGTTGTTGCTTCTGTTGTGTACCAAAGCCTCAGAAATGTCAAATTAGGTAATGATCAAACCCATTTGAGACTTCATAAGATTTACTTATTTATATTTAAACCTACTTCACTCAACAATGATAGCGGCAACAACAATTGTAGCTCTTGATTTGAAGACCCATGCCTTTTGATTGCCACATTCAAAATTAGTTTCCAAGGGTGTGGTTGTGCCGGTCACAATCACTGAAGCAGAAATAAAAGCTCCTTGGCAGCGGGGGGGCATCACACAAACAACTCCATCAGACAGGCGGCAGGAAATATTCTGTCTTTGTATGTCTTTGTTCATGCAGGGCATTGTGACATGTGGTGCAGTGCAAGATGCTTTTCTTTGGCAAATCGGGATGACAGTGAAAACCTTCCAAAGGGGGGGGTCATGAATTATAGAGTTGACGGAATTTAATTGTGTCTTTGGATTTATTGATGTTAACATATATAATTCAAAGGTGTGTGAGTGTTTCTGTGGGAAATATATTTCTGTTTTAGTGTGTAAACATGGGGGTGAGAATGAGAATAACGTGAGGTCTGGCTTGATTGATATTTATTGATGCATGAGTTACTGGAAAGAGGATTCTGGAGAGCTATCAAGATTCAGAAGGAAGATAAAATGACTTGTAATCAGTGTTGGTGTCCAGTTGGATGACTTGGGCACACCTATAAAGAATTTATAGTTGCTCGCGATGCATGTGATTTCTAAGAAATGACCTAAATGATACAATCACGAAAAAAGAAAGAGGGAGAGAAGAGATAGCATGCTAAAAGGGAGCGGCTGCAATTCAAGAGAGACGAGAGGGAGTGTAGTGTGTCAGCAGACTGTTCGGCATGTTCAAGGTCAGTCGGGGAATGATCTGCCTGAAGGGAGCCGGCACAAAGAGCACGGAGCAGGGCGAAGAGGGAGACAAGAACCAGAACAACAAAGAGAGAAGATGGCAGGAGGTCATCTGATGGGGGACACATGAAGAGCAATGTAGTATAGAGAAAATGAACATATAAAAGGAGAGTAAAAAAAGAAGGGAACAACACAACAGACTGCAAGAAATTGAATGCAGGAGGAATAGCGGGAGGAGATTGAGTAGACACATATAACGGAGGATTTCAGCAAAAATAAGCTGGAGTGGAAAGGATGACAAAGGTTGAGAAAAGTGAATGAAATACATGTATTACAGCGTGCACAATGGAGAGGAGGACAAGAGAAAGATGAGTAGAAATGCCCCGAGAAATCTTAAAGGGGACCTATCATGCAAAATGCACTTTTGTACATCTTTTACACATGAATATGTGTCCCCGGTGTTCCAGGGAACTCACCAAGTGTCAGAAAATACAACCCTCTCTCTTTTCCTCCATACCCAAATCTCTAAAAACGGGGCTGCAACGGATCTGATACAGACTGATCCAGATTTGAAATATCTCTGCCGTCAGAAACGAGGAGCTCCGCCTTTATGTGACCCGCTCTATCAAAATCAGTCGGAAGTTGCAGATTATTATCATCTGATATTTAAGAAGTGTGTTACATTTGAAATGGCAGAAAGTCTTGTTGCAATTTCCAGATATTAAAAGAGGTCCCTTGAGTTTCTCTGGTAATTATCAATAGTAGCAGTTAAGTGAATACTGTTCAAACAATACCTGTGTTTGTGTTTTATATTGATTTCTCTGTTTTATCCTTTCATAAATGTGAGGACTAAAATGGCTATAAACAAGGGCTGGTTGGAGTAAAGAGGGTTTTATTGCTCTGTGGGGGAGGTGTAGGTATGCAGGACAGGGTGCTGGGTGGATGAGAGTATATTCTGCTTAAGATCTCTAGCATGTCATGTTTCAGGGAAGTCTACATATCTTGAATAGTATATGTGTGGGTTTAATTACTTTGTATTAATAATAAGCAGTCTGTGTAACCAGAAGTTGGAGATATGAGAGATTACATATTTGTGTTATCTTTGTGAGCAAGACCCAACTGTGGTCTCTGGAATGTGGGGGGATGTGTGTGTGGAGGCTGCAGAAATATGAGACAGTGAATGCCAGAGGTGTTTGTTTGAGATGACTGGAAAAGACGACCCGTTAAACTCCACCCCTTCCTGTCTGTGTTGGTATTGAGAGCCTGTTCATCCTTTTGTTCTGCCTCTCTTCTCGCGCTGCCCAGACCGGAGGGTCTTGCAGCACGTGAACCAGGGCAGGAATAGGCATATTCCTTACATTACGGATATGATATGATATGGCTTTATATGGTATGGTAATGTATTATATTGTATTGCATTATTACCTTTTATAATTAAAACAGATTGTTGTTTAACCCTCGTCCTGGTTGTTTTGAGTGTTCCTTCTTTTGAAGCAAACTCATGGGATCGGCGCAGAGAAGTGCTATCTGCTCCATCAAAGTCTCAACGGCTCATTTCAAAATAAACGTGGATTTACGTAAAAAACTATTTTTTCGGGGTTCGGGTGTTTTGTTTGATTTTAAACAAACAAAGTCTTGGCTTTCAGAATATGAAACTTTTATTTCCAAAATCACACGATAAATACATTTTTGAAGCTTGTAAAGGGACGAAGACAGGCACCTCTCACTCGCAATCTGCTCTTCCGCAGCGCCGCCCCCCCTCCCTCCGGCTGAAATTATGAATGTAAGAGTATAGTAATCATAGATAACACGGCAGGGTCCGTTACAGTTTGTTTTCATCTGATTTCAAATAAACAAAGTCTTGGCTTTCAGAATATTAAACTTGTTTCGGCAAGTTCAGATGATAAATACAACTTTGAAGCTTGTAACGGCATAATTACAAGTGGAGAACGGAGTAACTTGACGTCACTGCAGGCATAACAACAGCCGGTGTTTCTCGTGAGTGTTTTCCCCCGGGAAAAAAACACAATACACACAAACGCAAAATTACACAAACACACACACGTATACACACACACTCGCGAGCTTCCACTCCAAACGAAAATATCTTCCCTCCGTAGTATTTTGATCATTTGCTCCACTAATAATCAATTAGATCGAGGGATTCCTGAGAAGAGGAAACTTTAAAGGCCTTTTTCTCAAAATGAGGACTCGGTGACAGTCATTATATAATGTGACATATTTCGCTTAATATTTGGAGTACAAAAACAATCCTGATATCATTAGAAAGCTAGGAATCTCCTCTTTCCAACAGTGTATACAACTCAAAATGTGTCTTCGGGTCAATGCGACTGATTTCGATGGAGCAGGTCACATATGGGCATGTCTCCACCTATCAGGAGGAGACAGCCACGGCCATTGCCGTTCGAAAGCGCTGGAGACGCTGTAGTACATATGCCAGGCCTGTGGCGCTGTAGTCTGCCACAAAAGCAGCGAAGAAGACTTCTCACAGAATCAGTCCTTGCAAAAACAGGGCTAAAAAAGAGCAAATAGAGCGAAATGAGGCATGGCTAAAATGCATGATCTGTTTGGTATTTTGAAAAAAAACGCAGACATGTTTTATATAGGTATGGCCCTACAATATATGATTCAAATATAGCATGATAGGTCCACTTTAAATTGCTTCAAACTCACTATCATTTTACTACATTTGAGAGTCAAGGTGGAGAACCTGAGTGAAAGGGGAGAAATCAGTTGGAGGACTGGAGGAGTTCTTCAGGCACATCCTGTATTACATAAACAAAAGGACACGTGTTGCTATAGTTGCTCCCACACAAACACATATTTCCTTCATTGCCATTTTAATCTCTGTTTGTTGTTGTCTTTTCTCCTGTGTTTTCATTAACTCGATGCTCTCCATTTTTCTCTCCCACATCAGCTCACTCTGCCCTCCTTCTCCTTTATCTTCTGTTTCATTTTCACTTGGATTTAATCCCAAAACAAGCAGTTTCTCTTTTACAGTAAATGGGACTTTTCTTTGGCTCTCTTTGTCCATCTATTCCTCAATTTGGCTTTTGTCCTAGTGCGCAGATCCATTCAATTTATTTCTATGAAAAGCCCACACCAGGACAGTCGTCAGAGCAGATTACTGATGTACAGCACATTCTGCGGATAGCTATTTTCTTTCTTTTATTGTCTGTGGCTTATTGTGCCATGCAGCAAACCCACAGACAGGGTGAGGTATGAACATACATACCACCAATGAAATGCAGATAATCCTTTAAATTTAGAGAAAACAATACAAGCACTGGGTGTTCATTTTTTATCTTGGCTTAATTATTGAACCCAATAATTTAATAATTTATACTTTGGGAAATAAATCTTGGCAAGGACTGTTGTACCATGTTAGTAGCAATATTGTTGCAAAAAAAGTTTGAACATGCGTCAATCAAAGAATTGTGCTGTTAATTAACAGATTATAGTTAGTAAAACTGCTCCTTGTTAAAAAGTAACAAGACTAAGAGTCACAACCATATGTTCTTTGGCACATCAGTGCCTTGTGCTAAATGCAAAAAGTCAGCATGCTAACATTCAAAGGCAAAGTTGTAAAAAACATCGCTTCATTGGTTGCTGATGTCGTCATGCACACTGTGATTAGTAAAGCTGTTTCCGAGGTCAGAACAGATAGCATATGTATCAACCAGTACATCCTATGTTCCATGTATAAAACAAAATCTCCTGCTTTGCATTTGAAGTTGCACTTATGCAAATAAAAACCGTGTTCATTAACTGAGAGCTTGAAGGGTTGAGGCCGTTTTCCATAAAGAATGCTGACAACCACTTCACTGTGACATATAATATAATATTGATATAGATGATAAATATGTAATTGATGATAACTCTTGATGTCATCAAGGTAAGCCACTGTTTACAATTCAACATCCCTTTGTATCTATCTATGTATTCACTGTGTACATATACAGCGTGTTAAAACAAAACAAATGGCAGTCAACGTTTTTGTTCCATCTTCCATGTAACAGCATACAACCTGCAAGCAGAAATATTATTATAATGTAAAAAAAGTGTGTGTGTGTGCGTGTGTGTGTGTGTGTGTGTGTGTGTGTGTGTGTGTGTGTGTGTGTGTGTGTGTGTGTGTGTGTGTGTGTGTGTGTGTGTTATTAATAGATCACTTGATAGGTGTAATAGCTCTGCAAGTGCATCAGAATGATTGAAATGGAAATAGATGAAAGCTGTCAGAGAGGTTGAAAGTCAACGTAGGATAAATCACTGCTGTAGTGGGGTGACCGTGTAACTACATTATTTAACCTTTACTCGGTTTTAACCTTTTCACTTTTGATAAGCAAGTTCAATGATCATTGCTTTGAAAGACACCTGATGCTTCATACATATAAATTAAGATACAAAAAGAAAATGTGAGTTACATGTGTGTTTTATGAATCATTATTCCTCATTTCAATTCAGTCCACATAAACAGAAACACACCTACACACACAGACCAACTCAGAGCCATATGCCTGATGTAGGGATATTAATGCACTCACACGCAACTCCATTTCACCGACTGATGTTTGGTCATTGTGAAGCCAGAAGCCCATCGTGCAGCTGTAACAGGGTGGGATTAGGAAGAAAACATGATCAGAAGTGATGAAACCTGGTTACAGGCACGACCAATAAAATAAGTTTAAAAGTGACCCACTTTCCTGATGAAAAATAGGTGTATGGAGTGGATCCCCCACTTGGGTTTCTCCAGGGGGAAATGAATGTTGTTGTGTTGGAAATGGACTCACCATGACTGAGCATACAGCACCTTAATTCATGCTAGTCTTCGAGGAGATATCACATTTGTTTGAAGTGTTGCTCAGGTTTTACACTCCAGGTGTCATGTTACACAGCTGAAAGTAAGCTGTCATTCACATCATCCCCACAAGTCTATAGCCTAAGCTTAATGTCTTGATTGTCTATATCAGTCACAAATTACCTGTAGTATTTTTTCAAGCCATGAGGAAAATATAAAGCCAGGCCTTTTATCTAAATTGTTTCCAAAATGAGTGTGAAGTCCTTATTGTATGTTGTATCAAAAGACTAAACTTAACTACTTTTTTTTGGGCGGCAGGTGCTCAGTCTGTAGGGACTTGGTCTTGGAACCGACATGGATCGCCATGTCCCGATCGGACCACAAAAAAAATGTGAGTGATCTGGTAGCTGGAGAGGTGCCAGTTCACCTCCAAGGCCACTGCCAAGGTGCCCTTGAGCAAGGCACCTAACCTTGAAACTGCTTCCTTGGTGCCGGGTACCTGGCAGCCTCTCTGCTCTGCCACCTCTCCTCTGCATGTGGTTGTGTGTGTGTGCATGTATACCCACCCCTGTGTGTGTAATATGTGTAAACACAACAGAGTGGGAAAAGACTTCTTCTTCTTCTTCTTCTTCTTCTTCTTCTTCTTCTTCTTCTTCTTCTTCTTCTTCTTCTTCTTCTTCTTCTTGGCAAAACTAATAAATTGCATTTTCATGGTAGATATTCCTGCCAATTGAAAATACTTTGTATTCGAATACACTTTATAAAATTGAAGCTGACCATAACCACGTTCTCCTGTGTAGATACTATATCTTAATGTTGTTACAACCCGGCTCATGGGCTGCAACAAAAAGCAGGGAGGCGAGACGAAGGGTAAGAAAATAGCACTTGTTTATTCCCTTATATACAATGTAATGAAACAACCAGCCACAGGTCCCAGAGGCTGGCACGGAGAGAGTGCCCAGAGGAGTCCCGCCAACGTAACCGGCTGGCTCCTCCTATATCCTGTTTCAACAGGTGTAGCTCATCCGGCAGGTGCGCCTCATCAAACAGCTGCAGCTGGAACCTGCAATCACACACAAAACACACACACAACCAGACGGCACCCCACGCGGTGTGGAGGGGTCGTCACACTCCCCCCCATAAGTAAGGAGTTCCTCTAAGAACACCGTTAATTGCCCAATTTGGCTCTTCTTCGATATTCCGGCGCGGACAGAAAACCACTCTGGCCAGTCCCTTGACCCAGCCCCTGGAGGAACCCGGAATGTCCCTCCTGAAACCGCAACCTAGCCCCCGGCAACAAACCCAAGACCTGACCCCCAGGTCGCTGCCGAACTGGCCCACCCGTCTGACACGCATGACATGACCCAACATTCCGAGACACATCTTTCCTCAACCCAGGCCAAAAGAAATACCGCAACAGGTAACCACATGTTTTACGGACACCCAGATGTCCCGACTGCCCATCCGCTTTTCTGATGACCTCCTCGCGAAACCTGACAGGAACCACAATCTGATACACTGGCCCACCAATGAAGCCTTTCCCACGTGACCACCACTTTCACACCGCACTAACAGCCCCCCCTACGGCCTTCAAGGAAGACCGTACTATATAGGGACAGATACCACGGTAACTAATGATCTGTGCTCTACTTGCTGCCATACACTCTCCGTGTACTAGAACTGCCAAACACTCACCCCCCGCAACGCTACTGCCAAAACCACCAGCCGCACCCAGCGACAACAGCAGCTGCGCGAAATCCGTCCAGTTGCACACGCTTCCCAGGTCCAAAACAACGAGCCCCCATCTGTTACAACCCGGCTCATGGGCTGCAACAAAAAGCAGGGAGGCGAGACGAAGGGTAAGAAAATAGCACTTGTTTATTCACTTATATACAATGTAATGAAACAACCAGCCACAGGTCCCAGAGGCTGGCACGGAGAGAGTGCCCAGAGGAGTCCCGCCAACGTAACCGGCTGTCTCCTCCTATATCCTGTTTCAACAGGTGTAGCTCATCCGGCAGGTGCGCCTCATCAAACAGCTGCAGCTGGAACCTGCAATCACACACAAAACACACACACAACCAGACGGCACCCCACGCGGTGTGGAGGGGTCGTCACAATGTATACCAGGCTCTTTAGGAATTTCCACCATATGAAATATTCCTAACCAGGGGTCAATTTAAGCTTCCCACGTAAACACATACACACTCACACACATTTTCTCACACTGTTTGACAGAGAGCCAGACTGTTAGAGGACTATCAGCAGGCTCGCCCATCAGCACTTTGATGGCGAAGTGATCAGCAGGGTTGTGATGCTGGAGGTTAACCAGAGCAGCAGCGTAGTATTTACTCAACCAGTGGTGTATCTATCGACAGTGCAGCCGGTGCAACGCAAAAAAAAAAGGTTTTTATATATTTTATTTTTTTTCACGCAGTCTTCAAAGTAACCAAGCAACCTAAATTAATTTGTAATTTGTCTGTCCAATGACCTTGCTCCCTTTCATGACATGTGATACCTTGCGTGACGAGCGAACCATTTAATCATCCTGTACTGTGGCTCGGGACGGGTGGCGCAGTGGTCTGTGCATCCGATCATCAGATCAAGGGGGAGTGCTGGGGAACTCCAGTTCGAAACCCGCTCCCGCCCCCACTGCGTCAGGCCGTTGTGTCCTTGGGCAAGACACTTCACCCAGATTTGCTCCTGTGGGTATTGCCCACAGTCCATGTATAATACCAATGTATACTTGTAAAAGCGCCTCGATGACCCCGAGGCGTGAAGATGGACGGTGTGGCGCAGTGCACTGTGCAATGATCATCAGATCAAGGGGTGAAACCCGCCGCTGCTGCGTCTGTAAAGCCGGTGTGTCCTTGGGCAAGACACTTCACCTGAACTTGCTCCTGTGGGTATTGTCCACAGTATCTGACCATTGCATGTATGATATATTTGTAATGTGTGTATATGTAAAGCGCTTTGAGTCATTGATAAAGCGCTATAATAAATGTAAGGAATTATTACTGTACTGTAGCTAGCAGCAGCAAGTTCGGCAGCATTATAAAAAATGTAATAGCTTGCATTTATAATGTACAGCAAACCAAAGCACAAGAGCAGCGCTCAAAAGAGAAAGGACAAGAGAGAACAAGGAGATGTAACAGCTAAACTGACAAAATTAGACCGTTTTTTTTGTCATACATCGTCCTCGAAATCGAGCGCTAACGTTAGAAATGTTGACGTGCAGCGGCAGCCGGGGCCGGAGGCTAACGGTAGCGCACCTGCCTCACCACCATCATTGGCATTTAGCTCCACAAGTAAAGCTGTATCCGTGGCCGTGGCTGTGCATCCTTCTTCTCCAGCCAGCCAGGAGGAGAGGCTGGATTTGGCTGTGCCCGGCGGTGGTCCAACAGTTCCCCCAAGGGCCCCAACCGATAGGGGACTCTATGGCAGAGGTGGGAGTAAGTCCTACATGTGCAAGTCATGAGCAAGTCTCAAGTCTTGACCTACAAGTATCAAGCAAGTCCCAAGTCACTGTGGTGAGAGTCAAGCAAGTCAAGTCAAGTCATTGCTCAGGTCAAGCAAGTCAAGTCAAGTCATACGAAATTCTGATGAATAAGCCCAGTTTCCGCATTTAAATCAGTTAAAAAACAGTGGTTATGAAAATGGATTCAACCCACACTATGATCTTCATTACATACACAGTTAATCATTTGAAATCTAATTTAGACCGATGACAATCATATTAGATTCATATTAACCCTAGAACTGCAGACAATATAGCTAGGACTCAAAAAGTCTGTTCAAAAAGGCAGAACTCCAGGTAAAATCATACACAGGGATGCAAACACAGGTATGGTGAAAAAAGAGAGAACTATTCGAAGCAGAAAAAAAACAGCGTCAAATATACCATATGACAAAGGCCTGTGCTATAATGCTTCAATTAACTGGCTATTCTTTATAATATACTCTGATCAATAGGAGACAGAGATGGTAAGTTATAAATCAAGGGTTTTTATTATTATTTACAGCAGGGGTGGGGAACTTAACGTGAAGAGACATTAAATTAGTCGAAAAGCGACTAATTTGCATTTGCCATTACACATATTTAATTTAAATTTCTGTTAACACTAGAACCGCCAACAGCGTCAGCGCCCACATAGATATCATTTTCAAATCATTTAATTTGTTCCTCTTCATAATTTCCTTATAAACTAAGTAGGACGATTTAAAACTCACTTAATTGGGTTAATTTAGAAATTGCTTCAGTTTATCATCATAACAGATAAAAAAGTTCGATTCATTTTACAATAAATCAAGGAATGATGCACTTCTACAAACAAAAACAACATAATTAAAACATTTAAACAAAAGTAGATGAACTACATTATTCAAAAGTTTACAGTAACTTCTGATAATAACACAGGGGAAATAAACGAGGCATCTCTTTTTCTCACTCTCTTTTTTTCTCTCTCTCTCTTTTTCTCTCTCTCTCTCCCTTGGCGGTTCTAGTGTTCATTTACCGTTTTGTCTTCTCTTTGCTTAATCGATTTGAAACCAAGTCTAACGTAGCTTAAACTTAACGTTAGCTTTCTAGCTAACGTTAAGTTTAAGCTACGTAATGTAGTGGACATTTTTATTATATCCTTATATGCTTTCTTTAATCTACTCTACTTGGGGTTTATTCCCAAGCGCTTCAAGGCCACAGAGCTGCTTTGGCTACTGGGTTGAGACTCACACACAGTCACACAAGAACTTCCCTACTCTGAGAACCGTTATGCTATCTACCGCTCAAGGACAGATGTCTAATAACAATGTGACCGTGTGAAGACAGATTTCTAACTTTCCCACTCCTTTCTGTATATAAGCTTTGCTAACATATTGTATGGCGCACACTCACGCAGACTATTCTATGCTCTGTGAGACCTGTGTCTATTTTTTATTGTATCTTATGTATTTGAAGCTTCAAATAAATAACTAGAAAGACAGCTCTGTCTGATTCACCATTTATTTGTTTTGATCACTTTGACTTGTACTCTCCACAGTGTTGGGTCCTAGATTTCCATAACAAGTGGCGTTGTCGGCAGGATCTCTGCAAGTTCGATTGGGGACACCTACGGACGCTGGTGGGTGCGCGCTCCAGGATCCTCGGATCCTCCTCTACCTCGACAGAAACCGTACGGGACGAGAGGACCAGCGCCGGGGGTGGAACCGATTGACTTCACGAGATCCAACGAACTCAAAAGGCTTTCAATACTCGGTGAGATGTATAGTTATAGTGTCTAAATTGTTTAAAGTTAAACGTAATTAAACTCAACATGACATTTATGAGAGGGACTGCTCGAAAGTAGGATATTTGGGATATCCGTATCATCGACGGATGAAAAAATTGTGTTTTGGTAACACGGGGTGTTTTGGTAACACTTAAAGACTTTGTTATGGGAGCAAAGCAGGGTAGGGGGTTTGTACACCCTCCCGAGGGTCCGAATGTGGATGTCATGTAAGCAAAATATGGTGAGGACAGTCTGTCTAAATTAAATATATGGACGGAAATGTTCGGATTTCCTAAGGGAGGTTTTTTGAGTAAATTAAAAATCAAGAACCTAAAGAATAAATTACAAGAACATGAAGATGGAATGAAGGGTAAAAATAAAGTTAAAGTAAAAGACTTATAGAAAACTGGACACTCACAGAAAGTGTTTATAATACTGGGGAGTAAAAAAAAGGCAGTTGGCCTTGGGCATTAAATACAATATTAAGGTTGAAGATGAATGTGAAGAAAAGAAGGAAAATACATTATTTCCAAAACCATGTAAACCCCAGACATCTCTGTGTCCTTCCATTGCAGGCCTGAATGACCTACTGGGTATCATTTCCCTCCTCCGGCGTACAATCCTGGCAATCCGGTTGGAACACCTCAACCACCTCCACCGCCACTACAAGCCCCAGCCATGCAGTCAGCGTCAACTCCAAGCTCAGTAATGCCTTTCTCAACGGACTCACAGACACAGCGCAAGCTACGCAAAATGCTGGCCGCTCACAATACCGAGGGAGAGGCAGAGGAGGTTTTCCGAGGTAGAGGACGAGAAGCAAGACCTTCATTTGACGAAAGATGTTTCAAGTGTGGCAGTGTTGAACATTGGATTATGGGACTGCTCACAGAACACTGGCAGTGGAGGCAGAGGGGGACAGCAAGGACGGGGCCACCATTCACAAAGACTGACCTACACCAGATGGGGAGGAAGGGGCCCAATCGAGCGAGACGGAAATTCAGCCAGCAGCATCTAACCAGGGAAGTGACACACACACACATCATGCTATTGAGTAATTGGAAAGTGTAGAATGTCTGTAATTAAAAAGGGTACATATTTGAAATATGACACGGAAAAAGCATTTAAGAAATGTACCACACTGACTTTGGCTGTCATGGGTGTTGATGTTACATTTTTGGTTGATTCTGGGGCTACACATTCTGTGGTAAAAAAGGGCAGATTTGCCTGAATGCAAATGTATTGGTAGATTTATTCACTCAATAGGAGCTGCTGGGTAACTGTAAAGGAGAAGTTTCTGTACCACTTCAGAGTAAAGATAACGGTGATGACAGTCATCCATTTCACACATCAGTAAAAAACAGTTATTTTATCATCTGTCTGCCCAATAAATTTACTGGGCAGAGATCTGATTCTCCGGTTCGGCTTGGACCTCATTTTTCCACAAATGAGGGTCTTAAAGTCCGACAGCCATCTCCTACGATGGTTAAAAAAACTGTCATTTGATGATAAAGAACTGGTGAATGTGTATCAATGGGCTGCTGACATATCCTGATTCTCCAACACACTCTCACTCCCTAAGCGTCCAATAGCGACGTTTGGTCAGTGTCCGTGGCGTCCAATTGTGACGCTCCTAGGCTCCTTCAGCGTCATAAAGGGATGCAAATAGCTTTCAACTGATTGCAATGTATTCCCATCTGCGTCGGGATTTGACGCTCATGGAAGCACAGCATTCGTTTATGTCGGCTGCCCTTAAAGGCAATGTGAGCGTCCATTCCCATTGGATAACGGAGAATTGTACACCCGGAAGTAAGTATTCCTCTTACTGTCGATTGATTTTACAGTGATATCTGCACTACTCATCGACTACAAAACACCAGATTATCCTTGTTAATTACACAACATTGATTGGTTTAAATTGTGTGCAATGCTTTTGTATTTTTCCCCTTCGATTCGGAGAAACAAATATTTTTTCGGAGTAAAGGATGGCAGAAGACACTACACTACCCAGAATCCCCAGCTATCGTTTGGCCTACACCATGTGCTCTGTTTGACAAACCCCGTTTTTTCACCATTCATTCACATGATCTTCAAATTTCTCCCTGCAGAAAAAGAAAACATGGCCGAACTTTGTTTTATTCTCGGTGGAAAAGGCCTATTTTAAAGTTAGTTTGGCCATTAAAATGCGTTTTGATGTAATTTGATGCGAGAAATATGAGTTGTTATTTCAGATTATGTGTGCAGTGGATGTACATGATCTTTAGTTTGCTAGTTATTATGAAGATTACTTCAGGAAATCGTGACGTTTTCATTGTTACCAAGGTGGTTGCTAGGGACGCTGCTATCGATATTATTTCTGTTATGTTGCGTAACTGTTTAATGGTGTTATCTTTATTGCTACCCCCTTCCCCGTCAATGTATAGTGTTGGTCCACAGCGCAAACATATTAGTTTAACAAAATCCGCATCTAAAGATAGCCTACATTATTTTCCCCTGTGCAATTCCAGTCTCACATCTCACAGCACATCGTCATTAACAAATACCGGAAACTAGGGGTGTAACGGTATCCATATTCGTCCTGTACCGTCACGGTTCGGACGTCACGATTCGGACGTCACGGTTCGGACGTCACGGTTCGGCACATGCAGTCACACGGCGAATACGCCTTTTTTTACGAGTGGGAAAAAAGTCAGTCATTCAGGGCAGTATCCACTACACTATATATAATCCAGGGGGCGGTATTGCGCCTAAAAGCTGTTTGCCAGCCGCCCTTAAACAACAAATGAAGAACAAGAAGAAACAACAACAAAACAAACTAAATACAAGAAGAAGAAAAGTTAGTATGGCGATTTCAGATAACACACAGGAGCTAGAACCCCCTGCTTCTTTTAAATCAGCTGTGTGGGAACATTTCGGGTTCCCTGTGGACTACAATAACGATGAAGTGTGCGAGTGGTGGATCGGAAGAGGACGGTGTGTCGGCGTTGTTCGATAGCGGTGCGGTATGCTAATAGTAACACACGCCAAACATGCTAAATCATATCAGAAGGCATCACCCAGATGTGCCAATCACCGGAGCCCGGCAAAAGACAACAGCAGTTCAACAGCTGATCCCCGCTGTTTTTAAGAAGCCAATAGAAAGCCGTGAAACCAAAATAAATAACGGAAGCTTTGGCATAATGTTTTTCAACGACTTTGCGCTCTGGAAACACTTTCTTATTATTTATGATGTAATATTTTCAAGACATTCTTTTTAGTTTTACAGCTTGATGAAACCTTTTAGTTTGACATCAGCCATTATAGATAATATGGCCATCTGAGTGTGTGGTGCTGTTTGTGGTTTGTTTTTAATTGTTTATTAATACAGTTAATTATTCAAAATGTCAGAGTTCCTTATTTTGAAACTGAAACTTGCACTACTGTTCAAACATAAATAACAACAAACCTGGAATTACGCATTTGGGACTTTTTTTTGCTTTTTCTTGTTGTACCGAACCGTACCGAACCGTGACCCCCAAACCGAGGTACGAACCGAACCGTGACTTCTGTGAACCGTTACACCCCTACCGGAAACAGATAATAATAATAATACTTTATTCCGAGTGTGCTTGCTTTTCTCTTTGAAAGTCATCACATAACGGCATTGTAATACACGGTTCGGCTGCATTACATATTACATATCTGCCGTAGTTCTGTATTTATAGAGCCCTAATGAGAAGACCTCTAGACAAACATGAGGAACTGAAAACGTGACGTGGATCATAAATATATCAGCCATTAAACAACATCTTACATTTCTTTTCACACAATACGTCTCCTTGCAGTATCGACACTAATTCGGCTGACTTGTATATTTGATCCAATTGGTAGATAGGCTGTATTTACACCATAAAGGTGCACAGCTGATATAAAGGGAAACCTGGTGGTTAAAGCATGTTATTGAATTTAATTATTTTTATTATTAGATATTAATACGATCCCTATAAAGTATATTCATTACTCGTTATTCTCTACTAATAGTTAATTAAAGACTGTATATAATGACTATTTTGCACATCCCTTTCAAGATTTCAAGATTTTCTAAGGTTTATTGACATATCATATAGGCCTACACAACTGTGGTGTAGTTCTGCACTGAATGAAAAACTTGGGTTGCAGGTTCCTCAATAGTGCATTACAAGACATCTATCAATATTTGTGCATACCTCCAGCAATGTTAACTATGTTGAAGCACTTATTTTAACTGATATTATACATAATGTATTATACTCTTATAAGATGTATGTAGATATTTCATCTCCGGCCTTGTCAGGTATTGAACAATCAATAAATAAAGAACACAGAATTGTTGAATATAAAACACAGAATTTGTGTGATTATACTAAATGATTTTCAAATAAACACAACTGCATATTTAACTGTTACACATGCTGATGTAACGCAAATGTTCCAACTTGGGATCAATAAAGTATATCTTATCTTAAGCTGATCGATGGCTACTGCCATATTTGCAAAATGTGCCTCCGAACCTTGACAAGTGCATGTTTCAGGCTTATCAATTAATGTAATGTAATGTTATCACAGGGGTCACAAACATAAGACCAGCTGTTAAATAAAGCTCTTCTGACCTTAGCTGGCAAAATTGCTTGTGCCCATAATGGGCACAAGCAATTTTCACCCATTTATTAATTATATGTTTTAAATGTGAGTGTTTCCTGTCTCCTAAACCTCCAGGGATGTACACAGTTTCTCACTTCTTATTATGGGAAATACGAAAACGTCTTTTAAAACTACAACTCCCAGTAGAGACGTGCCATAGAGAACATGTTGCGAAACAGAATAGCCAGCATGTGTAGTTCTGGGGATGGGGTGGGGGAGGGGGGATGCGGTGGACCCGTCCAAATCCAGTTTTGGACAGTCTGCCTTGGTTCCATTCCATTTCAAGTGCTGTTCGAGAATCGGCTTAACCCTCAGAGCACACTCTCCAATCACAGAGCTTGAGGACTATCACAGGGTTTGTCAAACAGAGCACATGGTGTAGTCCAAACGATAGCTGGGGATTCTGGGTAGTGTAGTGTCTTCTGCCATCCTTCACTCAGAACAAATATTTGTTTCTCCAAATCGAAGGGAAAAAATACAAAAGCATTGCACACAATTTAAGCCAATCAATGTTGTGTAATTAACAAGGATAATCTGGTGTTTTTTAGTCGATGAGTAGTGCAGATATCACTGTAAAATCAATCGACAGTAAGAGGAATACTTACATCCGGGTGTACAATTCTCCGTTATCCAATGGGAATGGACGCTCACATTACCTTTAAGGGCATCCGACACAAACGAATGCCGTGCTTCCATGAGCGTCAAATCCCGACGCAGATGGGAATACATTGCAATCAGTTGAAAGCTATTTGCGTCCCTTTATGACGCTGAAGGAGCCTAGGAGCGTCACAATTGGACGCCACGGACACTGACCAAACGTCGCTATTGGACGCTTAGGGAGTGAGAGTGTGTTGGATTCTCAGGCGTTGTTGCGTTTGACTGATCAACGTGTTTTTCCACCTGCTGTGTGGAGGCTTCTCATTTGCATTGTACTGCTAACGTGGTTGAAGGACCCGTGTAAATGCTATGATGAGAGTTTTTCTGTTAGAATGTGTGAATGATGAGCTCATGTTTAAAACTATGTATTGGAGTTTGCTGGTTCTGTTACACTCACACAACACAAACTGTGTCAAATCCCAGGGGCGGTCCACACATTTCACTAGCCAGGGGCCCCACTGATAGATGGAGGGATTTGGGTCCAATCGTTAAAGATTGGGAGTCAGTCACTGATTGGGCACCTACACACACAGAATATGTCATGTACTCTATGTCACGTGACGTGTATCAAATGAAAATATGCACGAACGTAGCCGTTCTGCGCACATTGCTGTTGGTTAAGGATGATGAGGTAATTCTCATATCTCTGAGCTTCCTGCCGCGCTTTCAGATGTGCCATACTCACTCTGGGCAGCTCACAGATATGACGTATGTTTAATGTCCACGTTCCGTCCCGTACCCATTGAAACGTGAAGCTGTTGATGGCATTCGGCCAGTGTTTACCTCTCCGCTTAAACAAGGGGTCATTATTCCGTGTAACGATTCCAGTGTTTCCTGTCAAAAAGACAGAGACAAAACCTCCTGACGAGTGGAGATTTGTCCAGGATTTACGAGCTGTAAATGCAGCTGTGCATGCACGCTCGTCCGGAATCCTTATCTGATTATTTCCCAAGTTCCAGCCTCCGCAACATATTTACTGCCATAGATGTCTCAAATGCATTTTTCAGTGTTCCGGTACACAAAGAAAGTCAATTTTTGTTCACATTTGAATATAATGGTAAACCTTACACATTCACACGTTTGTGTTAAGGCTAAATGGTAAATGGTAAATGGTAAAAAAACTCCAATATGTACAAAGAAAAGTTACATTTTTGGGTCATGTCTAGTGCTGCGTACCGGCAAGCCGAACCGGTACTGGACTTGTAAAAAGTTTCGGTTCAAGTCCGGTTAAAACCGGAACGTCGGGAACCGGTACTTGGACTCGCAAAAAAACTAGCACTTACGTATATTCTGGTGTCTGTTGTTATTTAAACATTCCCTGATAAACGTTATTCAGCGTCAATAAATGAGTGCTAATCCCAGTGTGCTCAGTGTACAACATCACATGTCCTTTCACCTTCGATTCACGGTTTGAAAACGTAGAATTTCGCCACATGCTAATGCTAACCGGAAGTGAATACTTTTCAGAATAAAAGTATTAAGTTAATAGTGTGAACTTCCGGTTTTGTCAGAATAAAACTGATTTAAATTAAATAGTGTATTTAATTCAAAATTACGCCATATCAACATTGATTTTAATTTCTAACAGTATGTATGTACATCACTATGTATGTAGTATGTACTGTATAATGTACACATGTAGAGTTGTAGAAAAGACATGGTGTACAGACAGTACAGTACACTCTGACTGTACAGTCACTACAGTGTAGCCTATACTGTATTAGTAGGTGTGTAACAGTGTAATGCGTATAGTCTACTCTACACTCTACCTTTCAGCAACGTTTTAGGGATTTAGGCTCAGTCAGCTCAGGGACTGTTTGGTTACTTTAGTTTGGTAAATGAAATAAATGTTTGAACTTTGTAGTAGTTCACTGTAGTTGCTGTCATAAGTCATTTGTACTTTGTAGAGAAATGTAGACACAAGTTAGATGGGAGCACAATAAACCTGATGAGTTTGAATTTGAGTTGATTATTGTTAATTTTCAATTGATAATTAGCTCACAATAAGTTCACTTTAGTTACTCACACAACTTGACACAATATATGGGTTCAGGTCCGGACTTATAAGTCCGGACCTGAACCTGAACCTCTGGACTTGAGTCCGGACCTGAACCTGAATGTGAGTCCAGGTACACAGCACTAGTCATGTCATTTCAGGATAGGGGAAAACGCTTTCAGATAAGCGTATTGCATCATTGGCTGCTCTGCCAAAACCTGTCACTAATCGACAGATCATTCTTGCGTATGTGTTCATAACACACAGCTGTTGTTATGCTTGCTGTGATGTTACATTAGTCCGTTCTCTGCTTGTAATTATGCCGTTACAAGCTTCAAAGTTGTATTTATCATCTGAATTTGCCGAAACAAGGTTAATATTCTGAAAGCCAATACTTTGTTTATTCGAAAACAGATGAAAACAAACTGTCTTTTATATAAAATTGAAGTATTATACAAGTAAAACTACATGTTGCTTTAATCCCATGTAATTGTAGAATGAACACAGTCTTCCTTTGAGGATGTATAAGTCAGGTGTCTTGAGTAGTCAAAATTACCTACAAATCATTGTACACATTAGTACATATTATTTTCCACTTGTTACCATTGTGAGTCTATTTTTATGCAGCTCTGTGTGATTTTGTGGGTACAATTCAGACTAATACACTACCAGAAGTGGAATAAGTACTCAGATCTTGTACTTGAGTAAAAGTAGAAGTACCAGAGTGTTACAGTAACTGCTGACTCAGCCGCAAAGGCAGCTGCTCTGATTCCTCTCGCACCTCACGCACACTCATTTGTTAAAATCCCTGTCTCCTCCTTCACTGACAAAATGTCATCACTGACTTCCATGCAGCAGCAAGCTACGCCAGTTGAGAAGGCTCAATGGAAGGCTGCTGGGGCTGTTTTTGACCCAACCTCCAGCATCTGGGTTGGTCCAAATTCCAATCCATGTCTTCCAAGAAATGTTTTCCCTCATTTCGCTAAGTTGACACATGGGTTGGATCATGTGTCAAAAGGAGGGATGTTAGAGTCTATCAATCAGGAGTGGTTCACAAGGGGGTTCACAGTAACAGCTCAAAAGCACTGTGAAGCATGCCTAATCTGCATTATGCAAAATTCTGGTAGACCAGTAAAGGTTACAGGACCCGGAGCACATCCACCTCCCACCAGGCCATTTGAGCACCTAATGCTGGATTTCATTGAGCTTAGCCCATCAGAGGGTAAGAAGCACTGTCTAGTGGTGGTCGACATGTGGTCCAAATGGGTTGAAGCTTTCCCAGTAAAAGCACAGACAGCAAATGCTGTGGCAAAGGCACTACTGAGGGAAATAATTCCTAGATGGGGACTACCAGACAACATTTCTGGTGACAACGGTTCACATTTTGCTAATGAGGCCATTACGCAGATAGGAGAATACATGGGCATGGACATCAGAAAGCATTGTGCTTATCATCCACAGAGTGGGGGTGGGGTGGAAAGAGAGAACGGCACAATAAAAAACAAACTAGCAAAATGCTGTGCAGACACAGGTCTGTCATGGACACAAGCTCTGCCCATTGTGCTGATGTACATGCGGATGCGGAAAAGAACACGGAGTCAACTCGGCCCATTTGAAATCCTTTTTGGGGCTCCTCCACAGATTGGACTCAACGCTCCAGGATGTCCTCTTCCCTCCACAACTTTGTGTGAGGATGCTATGTTGTCATATTGTGTTAACCTATCATCCACTTTAGCAGACATCCGATGTCAGGTAGCCGCAGCCTTGCCTACCCCTGCCACTGGTCCGCTTCACCGCCTTCAACCGGGCGATTTCGTGCTGATCAAGGATTTCTGGAGAAAGAGCTGGGAATCCAATCGTTGGCAAGGTCCCTACCAGGTGCTTCTCGTCACCCAGACAGCGGTCAAGGTCGCCGAGAGAGCTACATGGGTCCACGCCAGCCACTGCAAGGTCGTAGTCACAGGAAAGGAGAAACGGTAGAAGAAGACGACAACAAGTGACGTGTCCAAGTCACCAACAGAAGACGACAACAAGTGACGTGTCCAAGTCACCAACAGAAGACGAAAACAATGACGTGTCCAAGTCACCAACAGATGACGACAACAAGTGACGTGTCCTAGTCACCAACGGAAGATGACAACAAGTGATGTGTCCTAGTCACCACCAGCACCACACTTGCACTACATACACCAAAACACACTACACACAAGGTGTCACGAGCGAGTGCCAGCTGAGCGGTTCCATATACTCTCTGGTTCCTCGTTTGTGTTATCAGTGTGCGAAGTCTGACGGTCCGGGTCACGAAATCGACCGAGAGAATACACACACACACACCATGGAACATTTCCCCCTCGTGATGAGGGCTCGGCTTGAGAGACGACAACGCAACCGTGAGCAATGTGAATACTACTGGAGAGCCTGGACAATCATAGAATGGTTCTTCTGCATACTTGCCATGATAGTTGTGTTAGGACTAGTCCTATATTTTTATTGTATCCATGGTCAGCATACAGCATGTCAGCCAAAATCGAGGTATCTAAGAGGTACATGGGGAAAGCAGGGCGAAAAGCAGGGCGAACCACATGGGTCGAGGGGCTGGTCAAGACAGGGATTGGTAACATTACTCTAAGGGATGGGGAAGATAGCACAGTGCAGTTAGACCCGTGCGACTACATGCATTGCCCCGACCCTAAGAAACTGGGGTGGGTAGACGCCTACATTTGCTATGTCGAGAGTGACAGTCACACCGCCACTCACTGCCAATCCACCGATTGGGGTTATACCTTATAGGACGACAAAACAAACATCAAAGGGAGATTGTCTATCTCCAAGGTCAATTCATCGAGCCCCGTTATCCTGTTGCAACTACAGGCTGCCCAGATATCAGACAAGGGTTATTTTGTTGTCTGTATGTATGTATCCGGCGCCGACCCGTGTGGCACATTTTACATAGACATCGCGCCCAAAACTCGGACCCCCGAAAAGGGTAAGCAACCTTTGACGCAACTGTTGACATCCATAGGTACATCTACATTTAATCTATACATAGGCAATAACGACCATAGCAACATTGATGTGGGTCAGACCAGTAGTGGGATCACCGGTAACGTCTGGTGGCACACTCTGAGATCATTCTTGCAGGCCGCAGGACAAAATGGGTCATGTTATGCATGCACCCTTTTCCCCCAGGACTCATCAATGTCCGTGCCAGTTCGTCTGCGCTCTCTGACCCAGGTTGAACACCTCTGCACGTTTATGGCTCTGACAAGGCCCATCAAGGGTGAAGACCGCGTAACCGAGTGGCGTTATGCTAGGCAGCTTCCCCCACCATGCAGTAATCGGTCTAACTCCCCTTTGCGTGCATCCACGTTTGATACCACATACGCAAAGTACCAACCCGTCAGCCATGTGCACCCCAGTCATTTGAGAGGGATGAAACACATCCTCTGCATCCAGAGAGTGTACCACAAAACGTCTCTTACACCACCTTGTTTTTTCCTAGGCACTACTACTGGTTGTACTCGTATCCTACGGAACACGTGCAGTTACGGTACTTACAAAATCTCGTATTGTCGCATATCCGGTACCCCTGAAAAAATCCTTTCTAACGTAGCATTCCCTGATGTTAAGCATATTTCCCTCCAACTGGCCTGACCCAGTGATGCTGGGTTTAGCGCGCCACAAGATTACGTTTGGTTGTGCGGTGACAAGCTCTATCAAGTTCTGGCTCCCCTCTGGATAGGTACATGCACTCTAGTGGATTTGAATCCAGCAGTCACTGTCCTCACGCCCTTAATGTACACGACACATCATTACCCAGAGTTCCAACACCCCGATCACCACAAGGTAAAAAGAGATCTGACGTCCGCTGGAGCTAAATTCATGGGCGGCCTGTTCCCATGGTGGGGTACAGTAAACAATGCCCATAAAATAGATACCTTACACGTCCGGCTAGAGAACCTCACTTACGAGACGACGCAAGGCTTCCAGGCATTGCCCCCATTTATAATAGCCTCTAGGAACATGCTCATGCAGCACCAATTTGCTCTTGACCTTTTGTTCGCCTCAAAGGGTGGCCTGTGTCATGTGATCGGTGACTCCTGTTGCACTTACATTCCCGACGTCACCAAGAACATCACTGACACCGTGCTGCATCTCAACGACCTGTTAGCCGACATGAAAGCGGATGACATATCCAACGCAGGTGGCTGGGACTGGTGGTCCTGGCTTACATCAGGCGGGTGGGAAGCATGGCTGGCTAGGATAGTTACACCCCTGGCGATCATTTTTGGCCTATTAATCAGTTGTACCTGTTTGATTATCCCAATACTGAAGAAATGCGTTTCCAGCATGGTATCCTCAGCTTTCGTTCAGTATACTGCTATTCCATTACACGACAATCCTTTGCGCCACAGTGAGATAGACCAGCTAGAATCAGAAGAGTCTGATTCCGACAGTGTTGTAGTCAAGTCACCAATTCACGAGTCCAAGTCACCCTCGAGTCACCACTCTTCGAGTCCGAGTCCAAGTCCGAGTCACCAAGGGAGAGTCGTAGTCGAGTCCGAGTCCAAGTCCGAGTCACCCAAGGAGTGTCCAAGTCGAGTCCGAGTCATCATTACCTGTGTTCGAGTCCGAGTCCAATTCCGAGTCACTTAAGAAGAGTCCAAGTCAAGTCCGAGTCACAAGTCTTCATCTATTAATCTTCGTGGATATATGTTTTGAAATGTAGCTGCTCCTCTACATTGCTGTTATCCTGTCTATTCAACTGCTGTGAAGCGAGTTTGGCTACAATTCTTGTAATAGGTGCTATACAAATATAAAGCTTATTTCTAATATTAATATTATTATTATATATAAATAAACTATATTTAAAATGAGTTACCTTTTAGAGAAGTGATTATATTTGTATGCCAATATTTTCCTATGGTAAAGTTTTCGTTTTGCACTTTTATTTTGATAGTAATAAGATCGGGACTCTTATTTTGAAGGAACTTTTACGGGTTAAATCAGTTTACCATAAAGATTTAGCCCCAGAAAGCACATGGCTACTTAGCATGCAAAATGACGTCATTCTGCATGTTAAGTATGTGCTTTCGTTATCGGCTGAATCTTTATTTATTGATTAGATCACGTTACTCTGATGATAGTGTTCAAGACAGCCTATATGTCTGAACTCGATCCTTAGAGTAATATGTTACGGAGCCTTCTCTTCTATATTGTTTCCACATAACGAGCATTTTGCGCTGCTCTTTTCCAAAGTGGAAGCAGAATGTGTGAAAGCATACAGCATGATGCGGGGTGTGTCTGTAGACATCTCTAGACTGGAATAGCGGGGCCCAGTACGTGAACTCGCCATACAGGATAGAGGACATCAGACTCCAGAGAAAATGTGCTCGAGTCCGAGTCCAAGTCAGAGCGTTAATGTACGAGTCGAGTCCGAGTCATCGTGGGGGGGGGGAATTCACGAGTCCGAGTCCAAGTCATCCTGTGCGAGAATTCACGAGTCCAAGTCCGAGTCGCGTCAATCAGTGCGCGAGTCCGAGTCGAGTCACGAGTCCCGAAAATCGGCACTCAAGTCCGACTCGAGTCCGAGTCCAGGACTCGAGTACTCCATCTCTGGATTCCGACACTACAATATAATCATGTGTACCCTCCTCTCTTATGCTTACATTATATTGGAGTCTGTCCTCCACAAAAACAGCCAGTTTTCTATGATATATTTGTGATGTGTTTACTTAAACCAGCGATGGAGTGTATTCATTGATGTGTTATATCAGTCTATCCTGTCATTTGTTTTTTTTCATTGATCAAGTATGATCAAAAGGGGAGAATGTAGTGGACATTTTATTATATCCTTATATGCTTAAACCAAATGCTTCTCATTTCCTGAGATGTGCTGTTTTCTTTCATCTACTCTACTTGGGGTTTATTCCCAAGCGCTTCAAGGCCACAGAGCTGCTTTGGCTACTGGGTTGAGACTCACACACAGTCACACAAGAACTTCCCTACTCTGAGAACCGTTATGCTATCTACCGCTCAAGGACAGATGTCTAATAACAATGTGACCGTGTGAAGACAGATTTCTAACTTTCCCACTCCTTTCTGTATATAAGCTTTGCTAACATATTGTATGGCGCACACTCACGCAGACTATTCTATGCTCTGTGAGACCTGTGTCTATTTTTTATTGTATCTTATGTATTTGAAGC
This sequence comes from Pseudochaenichthys georgianus, assembly GCF_902827115.2. Classification (NCBI taxonomy): domain Eukaryota; kingdom Metazoa; phylum Chordata; class Actinopteri; order Perciformes; family Channichthyidae; genus Pseudochaenichthys; species Pseudochaenichthys georgianus. Next base: position 29,919,221 of record NC_047515.1, read on the forward strand.
TTCAAATAAATAACTAGAAAGACAGCTCTGTCTGATTCACAATTTATTTGTTTTGATCACTTTGACTTGTACTCTCCACAGTGTTGGGTCCTAGATTTCCATAACAGTTAGCAACACAACTATGTGGTTTTTTTTGTAGTGACGAATGAAGTTGGATGTTGTGGTGGTCGTGTCACTGATCTGTATGCTGCAGACCCTGCATATCGCTGTTCTCTTCTTATTACCGTCATCGACAAAATAATCCTTGAATCCAAACTTCACTATTTGTGGAGTAACGCTAGCCGCTGCCATGTTAACTGACACTCCTGCCTTCTAGTGGGTTGCCAGGTTTGCGCGCACGGCGCTATAATCACGTTTTTCGAAAAAACTAAACGTAATATCTCACTACAGAAAAATCAGTGGTCTGAGGCCAGGGCAGGCTGTTGTTGATAGCCTATACATGTGGCGCTTCTGAGTGGTTGTATATGTCCGTGTGTGTGTGAGCGCATCAGCGTGCGCTTATGTTTGGGGCGATGGGGGGGGGGGGGGTACAATATTTGCACCGGGGACAATCACAACCTTGTTACGCCACTGTACTCAACACAAATCTGATGAGCGCTGACAGCAGATGCCAGTAGGTTTTACTACGCCGGGATATCATGCTAAGCTGCTTGCAGTAGCATATCAACATTATTTTACAAAACAGAAATTACATTACATTACATTGCATTTAGCTGACGCTTTTATCCAAAGCGACTTACAATAAGTACATTCGACCAGGAAGACACAACCTTGAAGAAAACAGAATCATATAAGTACATCAGGTTTCATAGAGCCAAGTATTTCAAGTGCTACTCAACTGGCTATAGATAAGCCAGTCCTTTATTAGTATATAAGTGCTCTGTTAGCAGTTCTTTGTTAGTAATTATATCGCTCGAGGTGGAGTCGAGTTTTCAGTTTTCAGATATGATAATGTTCCTGCAGAAAACCTCTTTCGGAAAGGCTTTCGTGGCACTGGTGATCAGTGTTGGACAGTCACTTAGTAAATTAATTAATTTGATCCTATTATAAGTACTGTACGTCAGCACTATTATGAGGTACTTGTGCTTTAATTGAGCATTTTTCATGTACTGCTACTTGAAGGTGGGGTAGGTAAGTTTGAGAAACCGGCTCGAGATACACTTTTTGTTATATTCCATGGAATGCTCTTAACATCCCGATAGCAATTAATATCTTAAGTGCTTTGACAAAAAATCCTTAGAAAAATGTCATCTGTGGAAGCCGTGGTACTGTAAAAAGCACGACCAATCATTTGAGCCGGCCCGGCTAAAATAACTGGATGGCCTACCTGCCTGTCAGCCTTCCATCTGTGCACAAACTTATCTCGTGCCCTCATTGGTCATGTGCGCATTTGTGTGTGTTGGAGGAGGGGCTCTGTCAGGAAGTGGCAGATTTTTTGTATTTGTGTATTTTCAAATTCTAGCACACTCGTGCTGGTTTCTCCAAAATTACCTACACCACCTTTAATGCGTTACTATAATTCATAGACATATAATGATTACATAAAAAAAATATTGAAGTTTCTTTGACGATTAAGATTTTAGAATAATAGCACACAAATAAATGACAAGTATACCATTGCACATGATAATGTATCATGTATTGTAAAACGTTAAGAAACTAAATGTATTGATCCCATTATAAAATGCATTAGCTACCAGAAATATATAGTAACAAATAAGCACTTCTTTACAAGCTGAAACAAGTAATAAATACCTTAATGCATTTAAAATCACAACATTATTAAATACCTTTTTTCGGAATTCTCTTTCCATTGTTCAGAATGATAAATGTTGCTTTTTGTACCTTTGGTGTATTTTGATAACACTGTTGTACTCTCAGCTATGTAACATATTGAATGTACAACATTTGTAACAGAGAGGTATTACTACTTTTACTTTAGTAAAATATGAAGTACTTACACATTGTTCCACCACTAATTATGATGATGAATCCTCTTTTCTAAAGCTCTAAATTGGAAGCTGTTGGAGGCTTGGACCCTAAATTGTTTCATTTTGCGGATAACATCCCCAAACAGCCTATTAACCATTTCAGAGCTGAAATTATACATGGACTGACTATCACCACGATGAGCAGCCCAGCCCATCGGTTCCACTATAACAACGGACAATGTGTCCTGATTCCAGTAGTGATTTCCAGTAGAGCATTTTCATCCTGAGTGTCAAAGTAACATTGGCATGAACAGGAAACCCCCCACAGTATTCAAACCATCCATGCAGTGAGACTTCCTGACAAGATTGGAAACAAATCAGAGAGATGCTTTTTTTTACTTGTTGTTTTTTTACAAACACTGTAACGAAACCAGATCAGACAGACGTACAACACATTTCATTATATTTATAGAGGTATAGCATGTAATCTTTGAAAAGAATGACAAATTGGTTAATCACCTGAGGGAAAAAAAGGATGCCAAAATAAGACTGGCTTATGGCATGTTGGGATTGAAAGAGTGTTTATGTACACAGGATATTTTATGGGCATGTAAAACACTATTTGAATTAAGTAATGCAATGGGAAAAAAGGAAAAAAACAAGTGTCAAACGTTCCTACAGTAAGGGATGTGAAGTGTCCAAAGGAGGTACGTAGCCAAAAGATGAAAATGAGAAAGACTTGTTTTAAGTATAACTATAACATCTTGGAATGAGCCTTTCATTTATTGAAGGAAGTTAGAAAACAACAACAATAAAGCTGTCATATTCATCACTTTAGCTCAGCTTAGCTAAGCAGGAAAAGTGGAGAGATGGGGAAACAGCTAGCCAGGCTTTGTCTAAATGATATAAATCTGGTGTTTCGAAGGAGTCACGTGCTGGACTATTTATTTGCCTCCATGGAGAAGTTACTGTTCACTATGGCTTGTCCATTATTTTGAACCACATGGTGATAACAGGACTTACCAGGAAGTTAAAGGGACAAATAGACATGTATGGACTTTTGAAGGAATTAAACAAAAAGTACACTTCTCAGCTTAAGGGACAAGATGGATTTGTATACATTTAGGACAGAGCTGGCTTTTTCCCTGTGTTAATTTCCTACACTTAGCCTGCTTCATATTGCACAGACAGACATGACTTAATCTCAACTAATGCATAGAATGAATGAAAACTGTATTACAGACTCAGGGTCCAGATAAAGATAGATATAGAGATACTGTATCTGCCTCTATTGAAATCTGATAAGCAGAAGGGACACTAATTGTTTGTCAGATGTGTTTTGCTGCTTCATTCCCCTTAATAAAGTGGAACAGAGAGCATATTGCAAGTAGACCCTCAAACAATACAAATTTGATTCATGTCATTGCATCCTGCACATCTTCCAGGCGTTGTCCAGTTTTATTGCATCAAGGCTCAACCATCTGCGACTGGACAGACCCCCTGGCGCTGCATCACATGTAATTCTGTGTTAAAGGATTGACAAAGTGCCCAAGTGTCCGCTCCAGTTGCTGCCACTTCAGAGCTCTGGTGTTACAGTGTGGCATCAAAGGCTGCAGATGTCTTTGCGGATGCTTTGTACTTTACAACCGACTATAAAGACTTTTACTTGTTTTATCATTCTTAACTCTGTAAATGTCACTTAGATTTATGAGCAACTTTTTAGCATGATAAGGATTCCTAAAAATCCTTATTGTGGGTGGGGATGACGGATGGGGACAGAAAATATGGGATAGTAGGCCTACAAGAGTGGGAGTGGCAGAGAGATGGGCAGGAAGGGACAGTGAGCAGGAAATAAGATAAAACTGACAGTGGAGAATTTAAGTTAAATTGTTTCTTTGATGACAGTAGGACACCCAGAATCTGACTTAAAATATTAGCGTATCTAAGATCTCTTCCATCTCTGTCCTCGCTATCTAGATCCCCTCTTGTCTCTGTCGACATCCATTTTTCTCCAAATCTTTCTCCTTGTCTCAATTTCCCCCCGCTCTAATTCTTTATCTTCTTTCTCTTACATCCCACGCAGATAGTAGTCTCCCACCCACTTTCCATCTCTGACGCACTTTTTACTTGTTCCATTTCTTTGCTTTTAACACACTTCCCCATCTATTAAACTTGTTTTTGGATTCCATCTCTTTTATGGCCCCTTTTATTTTCCGTTTCTCCCGCTACTTCTCAGTCCTCTCCCTCCCATCCGTCTTTTGTCCCCCTGTGTAACTTATCCTTCTGCCTCACCCCCTTTCTCCCCTTCTTTCCTCTCACATATCTACCACCTCCGTCCCTTCTTTTCTGCTAGCTGCCTTTCACTTGCTTTTTTCATTCTCTGAAATATATTACTGTCATCTAGTGTTTAGAAAATGAACCACAGCTGTCTTATATCTTCTCCTGTAGTTAAAAAAACCAATTCAACATCAACAACAAACATTCATTCACTTTCACATTAAAAGGAGTGTTTTCTTTGTTTGCTCCAGTCTTTAAAGTCTTGTACAAAGTTAAATCACTGCATAGTGAATAATTAACAATCTGCAGGGCATGTCCAAAAACCTTAATGACTTATTTAGTTAAGCTAAAACACCAACTGACCCCCATAATAGGCAGGTTATATTTCACACAGGCTCCGCCCTCTACTGGACTCTATGGGTACTACTCTCTATCATGCTGTGCTTGCTTTCACCTACTGAGTTTACGTAAACATAGGCGGCCAACTACCTGAATGCCCGCGCAGGCCCACAGTATATAAAGGCGGCTACACCCGCCGCCCACTATCCTTTTTCTCTTCAGACGAGCTGACAACCGAAGAGTTAAACGAACGAAGATTAGAAGGAAAAATGGACTCACCATTACTGGAAGCTCGGCCATGCACCTGCCCTGGTTTGATCGCGGGCGCCGGTCTCCACCACCTCTGCTTAGAGTGTTTGGGGGACCAGGATATGGCCGAGGCGGTGCCATTCACGTCGCCATTCCAGCGGGGCGGATGGCTCCGTTGTCGGGCACTTCCGGGTCCGGTCCATGGAGGTGCACCGCCCTAAGTGATGACCATGGCGGCAGAGCGCAGCTGCTCCCAGCGGGCAGCAGGCTGGGCAGGGAGCTGAAAACAGCTCTGCCACGCTGCCGCGTGACAAGGCGACTGCAAATAAACACGGGTGTGTTGGGCATCTCGCTCATTGCTGGAGATGCCCCCACCTCACCAGTTCAGAGCGATTATTCTTTCACACACACATACAGGTATTGGGCCGAGGGCGACACCGTACTTCCGGTATCCGCCGTTTTACGCGAGGTGCAAGCAGCCGTACACCGTCTAGGTGTTGCTAACAACCTAAAGCACACCCCTCAAGTCCAGAGATGTAATCCGAAGACATGCAGCGATTTCTTCGGTCGTTAATTAAAAAAAAAAACCTAGTGCGCTCTGCCTGGCTACGTTAGCTAGCTGTTTATATTTGCACTTCCAGGATATTTGCACCTCCAGGAAAATGGCGTATTTATATATATATATATATATATATATATGGCGCGTGTTGCATTGTGGGTAGCTCGTGACGTCACTGTGTGTGAAAGAATTTGTTGCTTGATCGTGGCCGCCGCCGTTGTCTGCTGTGTGATATCCTGGTGAGGGATCACACCGCATGGCACTTTCCAAAAGGGCCGTGTTGATGATCTCCCGGGCCGGGAGCCCCCGTGTTTACGGAAGGGCTCTTTGGATCGATCTCCTTGGTTACGTGGGTGAGGAGTAGTCGCAGCGTGGCTGCTTCTTGCTCATCCCCAGAGGAAATAACACTGTCCCACACTCCCCGCCCCCTCTGTAAACTCCAGAATAGGAGCCAGCAGGTGGGCGCGTGCACGTGAGTGGAATAAACCGAAGTGCTGTCAAAACACTGTGCGGGTTCAAGAGAGAGTGATGTGTGTGTGAGAAACGCATTCAGTGAAAACGATTGCATTTATCCCAGAGTAAGAGTCATCTCTCTCCACATTTCCACTTTTCACCATAATGTCCGTTACAAAGAGACGGCATTAGGAGGGAGGAGGGGAAAAGGATTAAAAGAGGAGCATAATGCCACACCAGTCAGTATTCTCCGGGATTAAAAGACCCACACCGTCCTCTTTCCCCGGATTAAGGACAAGGTGGTAATACCTTTTTTCCCGTCCCACCTGTCGAGAGCGGGCCCTCTCCACGCCACGAGGCGACAAAGATGGACGCCCCTCTCCCTCACACCAGAGGAGTCAGGGACTCAGTGGCTCGACTCTGCGGCTGCGGGTTGAAGATCTCGGGCACAGACACACACCAGGTCTGTTCGTCCTGCCTCGGGCTGGAACACGACGGAGGCGCTATCGACAACCCCGGCCCATGCGGACATTGTGTCCGCTTCACTGTCAAGAGCCTCCGCCGACGGCTAGCGAGACAAGCTAGCCTGTCGGAACAGGACCCCCCCATGTCCATGGACCCGCCGACCGGCAGTCAAGACACGGGGGCGTCTGCCACAGAGAGCGAACCCCTCTCCGTGTCGGCCTGGGGCTCATTGTCAGCGATGGCCTCAGAACCGGAATCCCGTGCCCTGACAGGCCGGGACCCAGTGACGACAAGACACAGCTTTACCAAGCTGGGGCCCCCGGTTGGACCTCACCATGGTCTCACCCGCGGAGGATGTCCTCGAGTTGGACTACGAGGAGGACGAGGAGGACGAGGAGGGGGACGTCCTGGCGTTCCTCCTGTCCGAGTCGGATGACCAAGAAGAGGACACCTTCATGTCATCGGCCCAGGCTGCAAAGCCTGGAGCGAGGGCTGCTCTCCCGGGCGACAGCACACCAGCTTCACCCGGTCTGAGCATGGACCTGCAGGCCGTGTGCAAACGCGCTGCGGTCAGACTCAATGTTCCGTGGCCTGAAATGGCCAAGGAGACCTCCAGGTCCCGCTACGAGGGGAAGCATCTTCCCCAAACAGCGGGCAAAGGGAGGTGACTCCTCCCGGTGTTTCCGGAAATGTTGGATGAAGTGTCGGTCTCGTGGAGAGACCGGCCCTTCCTCCCTGGATTGCGATGGAATGGAGAGGCTCGGCCTGCTCCGCATACCGCCCATGGAACCGCTCACTGAGCAGGAACCCCACGCTGCCAGCAAAGGCGGACTGCTTTCAGTCCACAATGACTGAAAAGTCCTATAAAGCTGCAGAGCTGTCCGCCAGGGCCCTGAACGTGTGCCCTCGCTGCTAACCGCCTACCAAGCGGAGCTCTGCGAGGACCTGTTGGGTAGCCCGGGAGCAGCCACTCTGGACGAGATGGCAGCAGTCATGGACATTTGCCTCCGTGTCCAGCGCTGCGCCGTCCAGGCCACGGGCAAAGTAATGGGGATCATGGTGGTGCAGGAAAGAGCGAGATGGCTTAACCTCACCAACCTCCCTGACCGAGAAAGGGAAGATGTGCTGGATATGCCCATCGTTCCCGAGGGAATTTCCGGCTCCGCTCTCGCCTCCATGCAAAGGAGGTGCGAGACGAAGAAGAAGGAGGACGAGGCACTCCACCTCTGCCTCCCTCGAAGGGTCCAGCCGCTGCCCTCGCAGCAGCAGTCCTTTACCCAAGCGAACTCTGCCCGGTTAAAAGCACCGGTCAAGCAGAGCTCGCAGCCCACCCCGAGTCCCCAGCCCAGGCTGGAGACAAGGGCAAGTTGGCCGAGAAAATCTCTGGTTCCGGCTGCAGCTCAGGCTCAGCCAACCCAGAATTTCGGCCAGCAGTCGAGGAAGAAGAAGCGAGCGGCGTGATAGCCCCTCCTTCTCCCCTCCGTGAATGTGTTCCCGCCGCCTCGAGAGATGCCTAAACACCATCCTCAAGTCCGCACAAACACATGTCACATGCTGATTGATTCCTCTGTCATAAAACATTTGCCGCTGATGCATCCAGGCTGAGGGCTGAGGGCGCAGCTCAAAAAAATGAAAAGAAAATCAATAAAACCAATAGACAGCCCGCCAATTCTTCCCCTTTTGAGAGCAGCTACGGCATCTCTCAAAAGGCGGGTATTGACGGGTATTGACGGGTATTGAAGGCACCACCGCCACGCGCACGAGAGAGGCTCTCTCTCTCCTAGAAAGAAGGGTTTTATCTATAATGCCCGCCGAGCGGAGTCAGATTACGCAGCCAAATGTCCTCGTAAAGCACCCGCTCAACATGGGTCTCATAACAAAACTAAACCAATACCAATACCAATACAAACCAATACTCTCCGCGCGCCACGGCGTGCGGAGAGTATTGGTTATTAGTATTGGTTATTATGTAATGCGTAGTGGCACTACACCCGACTTTTCTAGTGCGGGACGCGCCTACGGGTGCTGTCCTTTCACGGAATGTGGTCACCACGGACGCATGTCAGACAGGCTGATAGGGTATTTACGAAGGTCGCCCGGTGAGAGGTCTCTAGAGCAGAGACCTCCAGCGGGCGCACGTAAATTACCCGGAGCTTCTAGCGGTGGTCCCCACCCTAAAACGCTTCCTGCCTTCTCTCAGAGGACACCATGTCCTCGTGAGGACAGACAACATGATATCGTGTATGAACCGCCAAGGGAGGTTGTGTTGTCTCCAGTCACACACACTGGCACACAAACTGATCCCTTGGAGCGGCAGACGTCTCCTCTCTCTGAGAGCGACACAGGTACCGGGAGTGATGCACCTCGGGACAGAACTACTGTCCAGAGGTGCACCACTCTATGCAGACTGGACTCCACATCCAAGGATCGTGAGTCCGCTGTGGGTGCGTTACGGCGGAGCCGCGTTAAATCTGCTCGCATAAAGAAAAAATGCTCAATGACAGCTGTTCTCTTTAATGCACGATTTAAACGCACTATTAGGCGGGGACACACTCGTACACAATTGACCTCCGGGTCCTCTGTACGCGTTCCCACTTCCCACCCCTGGCTCTGTTACCCCCAACTCTGGCCAGAGTGAAGGAGCAACGCCACACACTTACTCTGATGTTTCCGCCCTAGCCCGCAACGTACGGGCTGGCGGAGATATATCAGGTCTCCAGGTCGCTGGTGCCCTTATGGGACCTGGCAGTGGTTTTAAATGGGCTCAGAATGACCCCATTTGAACCCCTGGAAGGAGCTGACATGAAACATCTGTCACTCAAGGCAGTGCTGTTACTGGCCCTGGCATCCGCCAAGCGGGTCAGTGATATCCATGCACTGTCTGTACATCCTTCATGCATCCAGTTTGCCCCAAGGCAAAGGAGAGTGTTGTTGAAGCCCAACCCTGCCTTTACACCAAAGGTGGTTGGTTTGTGTATCCCAATTGACATTGAGGCATTTCCTCCGCCGCTGGTTTCCTCTGGGGAGCAGCAGCAGGATCTATTGTGTCCAGTCTGGGCTTTACACACATATATGGACAGATCAAAAGAGTTTCGTCTTAATGACCAACTCTTCGTGTCCTGGGCTAACCCTCACAAGGGTAAGCCTGTTACTAAGCAACGGCTCTCCCACTGGATTGTGGAGGCAATTGCTTTGGCCTATACGAGTCAGAATTTGCAAGCACCTTCGGGTCTGCGGGCTCACTCGACTCGGGGCTTGGCTACATCCTGGGCTTTGTTCAAGGGTGTTTCCATCCAAGACATCTGTGCAGCGGCGAGCTGGTCCTCGCCGCTCACTTTTGTCCGGTTTTACAGGCTAGACGTCTCCGCTCCAAGTGTGGCCCAAGCAGTGCTGGGCACCTTGTTGAGTCGGGAGTCCACCTGTTAAATTCTGGTTGATCGGTGATTTTCGAGATAAGCTCGTCTGGCAATACGGGAGCTACAATATCCCATAGTGAGACATCGAACGGAGTGTTATGAATGAGAACTATAGGTTACTTACGTAACCCCAGCACTCAGAGTAACATGAAGTGAGATGTCACCAGACGGCCCTCCTTGCTATGGTGAAGCGAGAAGAGGTGCTTATTTTGAATGACGCATGCGTTGTGGCGCAAGCTACTTATAGGGGGTGATTTCCCCTGACGCTGACGTCAAGATCACCAGCCAATCAGGATTGGCGTAATGAGATTGATGCTTCTGTTTGCTCTGCGATGAGGCGCATCTCATAGTGAGACATCTCACTTCATGTTACTCTCGGACTGGGGTTACGTAAGTAACCTATAGTTCTAGAGTGATGTGTTTGTGTGAAAAATGCATTTAGTAAAAACTATGGCATTTATCCCAGAGTAAGAGTCATCTCTCTCCACAATTCCACATTTTCCCATAATGTCTCGTTGAGATCAGCAAGGCCCTTTTCATACGATGTTAATTGGACACCCATTATGAGGCACGTCCCCCGTGAGAGTGGCCGTGGTGCGTTCAGGGACCTCCGCAGAAGAACAGTGGGTTACGTAGTGTAACTCTAGAGTGATATGTGTGTGTAAAATGCATTCAGTAAAAACGAGTGCATTTATCCCAGAGTAAGAGTCATCTCTCTCCACATTCCACATTTCCCCATAATGTCCGTTTCAAAGAGACGGCATTATGACGGCATTATGACGGCATTATGACGGCATTATGACGGCATTATGACGACAAGTGGAGGCTTCACCCGGAGGTGGTGAAGCAGTTCTGGACTCAGTTCGGGAGAGCAGAGGCGGACCTGTTCGCCAATCGGCGCAACAGCCACTGTGCCCTCTGGTTCTCCCTGGCCCGGTGGGACAATCCGCCCTTGGGGGTGGACGCATTTGCACACGAGCCATGGCCAAGGAAGCTGCTTTACGCCTTTCCACCGCTGCACCTTATCCCCCCCCTTCTGGATAGGGTGAGGCGGGAGCAGCTGTCAGTCATCCTAGTGGCCCCAGATCGCCGCCTGGCGCCGTGGTACGCGGGGTAACACAGATGATGGTGGGCCAGCCCTGGGCTATTCCTCAGGTCTGGGGAGCGCTGTCTCAGGAAGCAGGGGCAATAGGGGCGTTACCCACTCTGGACCAACATCTCCAGGCTTGGCTCCTGAGAGGGACAGGCTGAGACAGATGGGGCTGTCTGACAACGTTATTCAGACTATCCAAGCAGCAGGAGCAGAATCCACCACCTCCGCCCCACAGTGGGACCTGCCGTTGGTGCTCGAGGCTCTGGTCACTGAACCATTTGAGCCCCTGGAGCTCTCCTCCCTGAAAGCACTGTAATGGAAGAGAGCATTGCTACTTGCCTTGACTTCGGCCAAAAGAGTGTCCGAGCTGACCACTCTGTCGGTGCACCCAAGCTGCCTTTTGATCCGGGGTGACCATAGCGGGGCGACACTCAGACCGAACCCCTCCTTTACTCCTAAGAGCCTAAGGAGTTTGTTCAGGTCAAGGGCTATTCAGTTAGGTGGCTTTAATCTTCCACCCCATATTGAGGCCAGGGAGGCTAAATTGCACCTCCTCTGCCCAGTGCGTGCGCTAGCATGTTCTGTATAGTGCACGGCTGCCATTAGATGCACTGAACAGCTGTTTGTGTGCTTTGGGGATGGTGTGGCTTGAAAAGCTCTCTCCAAGAAGCGCCTAACAGGATGGCTATGCGGGTGCATTACACATGCCTATGGACGGGCGGGGAGAGCCCTCCCCACTGGGGTCCGTGTGCATTCTACACTGGCTGTGTCAAACAGCCTTATTCAGCAGCGTGAGTGTAGAAGATATATGCACGTCGGCGTCTTGGTCTACGCCAGGCTCCTTCATAAAATGTTATCTCCTGGACATGTCTGGCTCCTTCTCGTCGTCTGTGCTTGCCGAGGCAACGCATGATTGGTGAGAGGGGGGGTGGCTGTGGGTCAGCAGGTGTCTGACCCCCCCCCCTGGACATAAAGCACTTGTGTTTTCCCATGCTCCTGAGGGACTCGGGAGACATGGTGCGCAATCAGCCCCATACAGGGCTGGAGGCAGGCTGGGAGAGCCTTCCTCACTATTGTCCATGCCCACTCTACACGGAGCGTGTGGGGGACGTGGTGCACTTATGTTTTCCCATGCTCCTGAGGGACCTGGGGAACATGGTGCGCGGTAGGCTCCAGACGGAGTCTCTGCACAGATCTTTTCCATGCACACTCTACATGAGGTAAGGGTGTGTGAGTGTGATTTATCCAAATTGCGGCCCCAACTTCTCTACGGTTACAACCAGATGGGAGGAAGTGGGGATGCAATGGATGTTAGCCAAAAGCCGGTCAGGGACGGTGTGGTGGGTCGATGTTGTTGGATGACAGGGCGTGTATACATCGGGGCTCCGCCCACTGTACCCATAGAGTCCAGTAGAGGGTGGAGCCTGTGTGAAATATAACAGGGGGTTACATATTGTAACCCTAGTCATATAAGCACAGGCGGAGCCCTCTACCTGGGGTCCCTGTCTTTTCTAGTCCGCTCGGTGAAGAGTGTATAGGATAGTGGGCGGCGGGTGTAGCCGCCTTTATATACTGTGGGCCTGCGCGCGCATTCAGGTAGGCTCGCCCCGATTGGCCGGCTACATTTACGTAAACTCAGTAGGTGAAAGCACTCACAGCATGATAGAGAGTAGTACCCATAGAGTCCAGTAGAGGAATCCGCCTGTGCTTATATGTCTAGGGTTACAATACGGAACCCCCTGTTTTGCTCTAGTTATAAAAAAAAAGGATTATGAAGCATCAAAGACTCCCATCAAGCACTAGCCGTACTTTACCTTACATTAACACTAAATATCAAATTATGCACAAAAAGTTATCATATTGACAAATCTTACATTTTATTACAAATTGCAACTTAATTGTACTTAATTGTACTCTACGTTTTCAGCCATTTATTTTAGACTGTACATGTCTAAAATTACCATTCCTTTATCCTGCCTTTGTAGATCACAAACAACCAACTATGCCATGGCTGTTCGCTATAAAATAATATATATATATATATATATGAATAGTAAAATAATGACTACAGATAAAAAACTGATTAAATTCCAGGTTCGATTTTAGGAAAAAAGGAATCATTCATGTTGCAACTGGACTCTGTTGACATATTTCCTATAAAAAAGCTATTGATAGCAAACAGTAAACACCCAGTAGATGCACATGAATTTGTTCGTTTTATGATTTGCTCATAGATAAGGGGCTCTATCATGCAGACAGGTTTCACATTAACAAACAACTGAAGAAGTGAGGTTTGAGCTCCGGGGCAGAAATCACACGAAAACACCCTGACAGATAATACAGACATATTCAGCACTTTAAAAAAAACGTAATGGAAATGGTAAAATTACATTTTAGAGGCATTTATGTGTGATTGTTATTTTCTTAAAGTGTATTACCTCACACCACATTTTAAATGACATATCTTGGCTCTGCTACATAGTGTGGTAACAACCTAACCCACACTATGAAAAGTTAATCTTTTAGTGAAAAACAGCAACAGACATCAGTTTATAGGCATATGTCAACTACTATTGGATGCCTGGATTTAATCCAAGCATACATTCAGAATTGTGCAATTCAACTGTAACAAATCAGTTCACTCTTTTTTGTTTGCTTTGCATCTGTAATGTCAAAAAGGACATGATGCATTCTTCAGCAGTAGCTCACACTCATTCTAGTATGTACTGTGCCTGGGGCATCTCATGATGACGATGATAAGAAATGTAGGTGTACATTGAACGCTGGCCAATTCATACTGGAAGAAACTGTACATTTTATGACACACCACCTCTGTTTTAAGTGAAGGGCATTGCACAACATCCTGAAAATGTTGTGCAATATTTAACTGACAGGGAGAACACTTGTAGAAACAACATGGGCAGTAAGATCTGGGTGAAAGGTTACAGTATTTTAGAAACTGTTCCTCGTAGGCTGTGTTTATCTGTTTGGATTGCATAGTTTTGTTAAATTATACAGACATGCCTAATGACTATTTCTTCAATGCTATATAATTTGATTGCCATCTCTTATTGTAAACAGGTTATTGTTACATGTAAGTGCCTTGATAGTCCTGACAACACAGGTGGCAGTCATTACAGTTATCATTTTTAATGAATACAAATACAAGGCATAGTCTCTATATCCACGGGCTGCCCTAGCAACAGTCTGCTGAAATAGCTTTCTATGAGTTATAAGGAAGATCTCATCGCGTGAACAGCAGGCTCAGATGTCTGACTATCAGTTACTTGAAGGTTAATGCTACATTTGTTGGGTGAACTATTCATTTATGCGAGCGATTATTGCACGCATCACCTGAAGTTTCAGTTCAATAACTTTCTCAAGCAGCCAATGATTTATCTGGAAGGACTTGGATGACTACATTTATTAAAAAAAAGAGTTTCCGTTTCAAGGGTGTAACACCTGTGATTAAAAAGAAATCTGGAACAGGACTGAGGTTAGCATTAGGAAAAGGAATATAGTTAATGAAATAGAAGGACTTTTTGCTTGAGAAATCAGTGGAGGATGACAAAATATGTGGAGTGACTCGGTTAATCTGACTCGAGCAGGAACATTATTATACCACAGGATTTGGGTTCCGGGTGTGGCGGTGACCGGTGCAGCGAAATTGGAGCCAGGCAGCCAATCGTGACAGAATACAGAGCACGGACTTGTGTGTCTAACCGTTGCCCAGAGGTACAGAGCTGCGGATCCCTTCACACAGCCATGAGTGCCAACTGGGATTTGAAAGACATATGAGCAGCCGCAGGGAGCTAGAAGAGGGAGTGTGGGGCAGAGTTAACATGAAGGAATTCGAGGAGTTTCGAGACAAGATAGGCTGCAGTGTTTGGGATGAGTTGTGGGTCCTGAAGAAAGTGCTTCATGGGCCGTCTACAAGGAAATTGAAGTAGGGATACCGTGGCTTGGAGCCCTGCGGAGTGCTTGCAGTGGATTCATTTGGTTTGATAGATGATGTTGAGCGTAAACCTGCACGATCAGGTGGTAGATATAATAGCAGAACTTTTATGAATGACACTAAAATTCCAGGCGGTCAGAGCAGAAACATGGTTTGATCCATAATCGTAATAATAAATTCTACATTTTGTCCATTCAGTTCTAAGTGAGGAGAAGAAAAACCTCGACATCGACATCAAATGAGACTTCGGGACGGAGACAGCTGTGATCTGCCAAGTTATGACTTAAAGCAGAATACAAACACATACCAACAACAAATTAGCTTGATTATCCAATTTTACATCTGATTTCTACATTCTCAAAACTCCTTATAATAAACTGATGAAAGAATAACCAGTACTAAACAGGTTCTTTATAAGTTTATAGTTAAATGTTATTTGCAACAACTGTGTGTCTTTTTTGGCTGAAAGATTGCTGTTTTAACTGTACAATCATTCATGGTGGATAACCACTGCCAGGTTTTGTTCCAACACAGTAGTGAATGATTAGTTAATTCAGTCTATTCAGTGCTTCACTATCAAGTGCAGTGACGGCTGGTGGAAAATATTTTTGGTGGGGCTGTTGATATAGTGAGTAACAAATATTTTTTTGGGAGAAATGACCCCTTAAATTAGGACTTCTGGTGATGTAATGGCGCGTTTCCAGTGCAGCGCGGAGCTCGCATTAATGCTGCGTTCAGACCGGACGCGATGTGAATAATCGCTTCGCTCTAAACACTCCTATCGCATCGCTCTAGTCGCTCGAGTTTCACCGCGGCTGCCAGCTGTGTTTACTCGCATCATTCAAACAAGACGCGCTGGCTCGGGAGCTACAACTACAACAAAATGAACATATTTTACCGTGATTAAACCAGGCTAAGCTAACGTTGTATATGCTCACTCCACACTCATAACAACGGCCTACAGACATAAATAAACCAGCGACTGTATTCGCCATGACACAGACAGTGCCGAGCCATGCGGGGCCCGCTTTTGGTTGCGTTTCCACTTGGCCTAGTAGCCTACCAGCTAGCGGGTCCTAATTCACAGTTTTTCTGGCCCCATAAAATCGTGGTTCTATGGCCAGGAACAACCAGGCTGAGTCGGGCTGAGTATGCAACACACTCTCACTCCCTAAGCGTCCAATAGCGACGTTTGGTCAGTGTCCGTGGCGTCCAATTGTGACGCTCCTAGGCTCCTTCAGCGTCATAAAGGGACGCAAATAGCTTTCAACTGATTGCAATGTATTCCCATCTGCGTCGGGATTTGACGCTCATGGAAGCACGGCATTCGTTTATGCCGGCTGCCCTTAAAGGAATGGTCCACTCATTAGATAATTAATCAAAACTTCAGTATTTAGTGAAACATTATGTTTAAACCATACCCTGAAGAAATCAGCGATATTCCCCGGTAAATAATGATTTTATAGCTCTTTTTTATCAAAACCTTTATATTCCGTCTGGCCGCTGCCATTTTTGCCATTTTTAGTAGTCACGTGATGGTCGTGACGTCATCCATGCGTTCACTTTGTCAACACACGGAAACATGGCAGCGTATTTGAGTTCGGACTCGTCAGCAGAGGAAGAAGTTTTGACCAATGTGAAGAGATTTGATGGGGGAATTCAGCCATACATATCAGTATGACAATACGACACCCTCTGTCCTTAGACCCTCACATCGTACAAGGAAGAACTTCCGAAGAAAACCCACAGTTTAAAGGGAACATGGGAGAAACCTCAGGGAGAGCAACAGAGGAGGGATCCCTCTCCCAGGACGGACAGACGTGCAATAGATGCCGTGTGTAAATTGAAAAGATAATACATTTGCAACATAGGTAGTCCAAATGTTTGGAAATGCATGTGTGTGTATAATAGGAAGATGATATAAGATACTATATGTATGCATGTAGTACCACCCTTGCTAACGATTCCCTCTCTAGTTTAGCATACTCAGCTTCGTTGTCCCTGGCCATAGAATCACGATGTTATGGGGCCGGAAAAAACTGGGGGAAAATACACACTAGCCGGTCCTACGCTATATAGAAAGGCCACCAAAAACTGTCCTGGCCTGGACGCTAAAGGACGTTAAAACGGGGCTAGCCGCTGCAATGGAAATGCGCTATAACATACCTTATTCTTACTCCGAGCACTACTTCTGCTCCTCCGTCGCTTCACACTTGCAGAGGGCGATTTCTCAACTGGCCGAACTGGTGTCCTGGTCGGTGATGAAAGACCGATGGTACTGCATCTCCATTAAGTAATGGTTGTTCCATAAATCCCATGTTATGTTTTATCATACTCTCAGAGTAGTCGTACGGAAATTTGAAATGTTCGCTGCATACATGAGCCTGTGAATCTCTCGGTTCGGGCCGGCCACATTTCGCTAGCCACTGCCTCCGAATGTACTTCTTACGCTTACCTTTTGGCAACAGATGGAACCGAGCATTCCGTGGATTGTTCCTATCAGAATTGTGGCAATATTTCGCGATACAGTGAGGCATATTTGAAGAGAGAAACTACAGTAAATAACATGAAGATCAACGTGTCTTCGAAAACCAAACGCATGGTTTACGTCACGTCCGGAAAATGGCGGCGCCCACAGTGTTGATGTTATTTCGGTATATAATCAGTTTAAAATCACTGATAATGTCATCGGATTAAAAAAAAAAAAAGAAAGACTGGCAGAGACTGGTCTGTTTTATCGGATGATAATATTTAAAAATGAGTGTCATGAGCATACCATTCCTTTAAAGGCAATGTGAGCATCCATTCCCATTGGATAACGGAGAATTTTACACCCGGAAGTAAGTACTCCTCTTACTGTCGATTGATTTTACAGTGATATCTGCACTACTCATCGACTAAAAAACACCAGATTATCCTTGTTAATTACACAACATTGATTGGTTTAAATTGTGTGCAATGCTTTTGTATTTTCCCCCTTCGATTCGGAGAAACAAATATGTTTTCTGAGTAAAGGATGGCAGAAGACACTACACTACCCAGAATCCCCAGCTATCGTTTGGCCTACACCATGTGCTCTGTTTGACAAACCCCGTTTTTTTCACCATTCATTCCGATGGCTGGCGTCTATGTCACGTGATCTTCAAATTTCTCCCTGCAGAAAAAGAAAACATGGCCGAAATTCGTTTTATTCTCGGTAGAACATTTCTATTTTAAAGTTAGTTAGGCCATTAAAATGTGTTTTGATGTCATTTGATGCGAGAAATATGAGTTGTTATTTCAGATTATGTGTGCAGTGGATGTACATGATCTTTAGTTTGCTAGTTATTACGAAGATTACTTCAGGAAATTGCGACGTTTTCATTGTTACCAAGGTGGTTGCTAGGGACGCTGCTATCGATATTATTTCTGTTATGTTGTGTAACTGTTTAATGGTGTTATCTTTATTGCTACCCCCTTCGCCGTCAATATATAGTGTTGGTCCACAGCCTAAACATATTAGTTTAACAACATCCGCATCTAAAGATAGCCTACGTTATTTCCCCCCTGCGCAATTCCAGTCTCACATCTCAGAGCACATCGTCATTAACAAATACCGGAAACAGACCAAAATAATAATAATACCTTATTCCGAGTGTGCTTGCTTTTCTCTTTGAAAGTCATCACATAACGGCATTGTAATACACGGTTCGGCTGCATTACATATTACATATCTGCCTTAGTTCTGTATTTATAGAGCCCTGATGAGAAGACAAACATGAGGAACTGAAAACGTGACGTGGATCATAAATATATCAGCCATTAAACAACATCTTACATTTCTTTTCACACAATACGTCTCCTTGCAGTATCAACACTAATTCGGCTCACTTTTATATTTGATCCAATTGGTAGATAGGCTGTATTTACACCATAAAGGTGCACAGCTGATATAAAGGGACACCTGGTGGTTAAAGCATGTTATTGAATTTAATTATTTTTATTATTAGATATTAATACGATCCCTATAAAGTATATTCATTACTCGTTATTCTCTACTAATAGTTAATTAAAGACTGTATGTAATGACTATTTTGCACATCCCTTTCAAGATTTCAAGATTTTCTAAGGTTTATTGACATATCATATAGGCCTACACAACTGTGGTGTAGTTCTGCACTGAATGAAAAACTTGGGTTGCAGGTTCCTCAATAGTGCATTACAAGACATCTATCAATATTTGTGCATACCTCCAGCAATGTTAACTATGTTGAAGCACTTATTTTAACTGATATTATACATCATGTATTATACTCTTATAAGATGTATGTAGATATTTCATCTCCGGCCTTGTCAGGTATTGAACAATCAATAAATAAAGAACACAGAATTGTTGAATATAAAACACAGAATTTGTGTGATTATACTAAATGATTTTCAAATAAACACAACTGCATATTTAACTGTTACACATGCTGATGTAACTCAAATGTTCCAACTTGGGATAAATAAAGTATATCTTATCTTAAGCTGATCGATGGCTACTGCCATATTTGCAAAATGTGCCTCTGAACCTTGACAAGTGCATGTGTCAGGCTTATCAATTAATGTAATGTAATGTTATCACAGGGGTCACACACATAAGACCAGCTGTTAAATAAAGCTCTTATGACCTTAGCTGGCATGTGGGTATATATAGTAATACTGCCCATAATGGGCACAAGCAATTTTCACCCATTTATTAATTATATGTTTTAAATGTGAGTGTTTCCTGTCCCCTAAACCTCCAGGGATGTACACAGTTTAATACTGGCAACTTCTTATTATGGGAAATACGAAAACGTCTTTTAAAACTACAACTCCCAGTAGAGACGTGCCATAGAGAACATGTTGCGAAACAGAATAGCCAGCATGTGTAGTTCTGGGGACGGGGTGGGGGAGGGGGGACGCGGTGGACCCGTTCAAATCCAGTTTTGGACAGTCTGCCGTGGTTCCATCCCATTTCAAGTGCTGTTCGAGAATCGGCTTAACCCTCGGAGCACACTCTCCAATCACAGAGCTTGAGGACTATCACGGGGTTTGTCAAGAGCACATGGTGTAGTCCAAACGATAGCTGGGGATTCTGGGTAGTGTAGTGTCTTCTGCCATCCTTTACTCCTGGGAATGGACGCTCACATTACCTTTAAGGGCAGCCGACATAAACGAATGCCGTGCTTCCATGAGCGTCAAATCCCGACGCAGATGGGAATACATTGCAATCAGTTGAAAGCTATTTGCGTCCCTTTATGACGCTGAAGGAGCCTAGGAGCGTCACAATTGGACGCCACGGACACTGACCAAACGTCGCTATTGGACGCTTAGGGAGTGAGAGTGTGTTGGAGTATGCTAAACTAGAGAGAGAATAGCTGGCAAGTGGAGTACAACTACAACAAGATGAACATATTTTACCGTGATTTAATTGTAATACACATTTCAAAATGATGCCGAATTAACAACATACTGATACCGGTTAGTAAAAACCATGAATTAATGCTTTGACAAGTCTGCAGACAGATGGCAGGCGAAAAACCCTTTTAAAATGCGTGTTTTCTAAATGGAGCTTGGCTAAGCTAACGTTATATATGCTTTGACCGTCCACACTCACAACAACGGCCTATACACACGTAAATAAACCAGCGACTGTATTCTCCATGACACAGACAGTCTGTGGTTTGTACTTGTTTAACTTTTTTTGTGTGTGTTCCAAGATGGCAGGACGTTGATTTGTTTCCATCTCTGTTAGTGTTTGTCTCATTCTCGTTCTTCTTGTGCATACTGACATTTTATAATTTTTAATTAGCTGTTTAGACCCGTTTTTAAATTGGTCTGCTGCGCTTTTAAAAACGTTTTAAAAGCTTAAGTGTTTGGGCTGTTTTGTGCCGGTGCCTCGCTGTGACTGGATTGTTTGCTCTCTGCCTGAGCTGTCGCTCTTTCGGACTCTGGATTGCTGTCTGTCCTGCCGTGCTGTTGGGGGCTGGATGACCTGAGCTGCTGATCGACCTGAGCTGCGGATCCTGAATTGGGTGTGTTAAGGCACAATGTTGCCTAAAGCTACCCTTGTGTTCCCTTTTTTCCTGGGATTAATTGTCAGCCCGCATGTCGGCAAAACTGACGGATTGCCTCCCAGCAATATCTCTGTTCACTTCGGACATTCGGATGGTGGAACCTCTGGAGCGCTGACTCCATCAGATAGTTTTTACCAAAAGCTGACGTTTCATGGCACGAAATGCGCTCTCCCGTATGCCCTTTTTACTCTGGACTCGCTAATATCGAAGGATCGGAGCAGCCCCGCCCCCCTGAGGAGCGACGCGTCCATAGCCCATGTGAAAAAATCATCTTCCAGACTGTTAATATTGTTACTGCTTTTACTCTCTGGTAACGTTAACATTAACCCTGGTCCTGAGTGTTTCTCTGCTTCCCTGCATCATTTGCCAACTCCGAATGAGTTTAGCTGTAGGCAAGGATTGGGTTTTCTGCATGTTAATGCTAGAAGCCTAGTGCCCAAATTAGATGTTTTCAAGACCTGGTTTTTAGTTGCTAAGCCTGATATTGTTGTAGTTTCTGAAACCTGGTTAAAACCGTCTGTCACTGACACTGTTATTCACATTGATGGATATAATGTATTCAGAGCAGATCGTAAGGGCAGAGCTGGTGGTGTTGCAATATACACTGCTGAGAAACTACAGTGCTCAGTCCTTCACTCAATTTCAATTCCAAGGCAATTTGAGTTTCTAGCAGTCCAAATAACTATAGCAAATGCTCCTTTCACTGTTATTGGCTGTTATAGGCCTCCATCGGCCATCATGGATTCAACTACTAGCCTTACTGAATTGTTGTCTACGTTTTCTTCTGATTTAAATTGGGACTGGTTGAGTGATAAATCTTCACAGTTTAAGCAGGTTTGTTATTCTTTGAACTTAACTCAGCTTATTGATAGTCCCACTAGAATAAACCCTGCCAAACCCAATAACGATACCCTTATAGATGTCATTCTAACAAATGCAGCTCATAAGTATGTGTCTGTTGGTGTTTTTCCTAATGATATCAGCGACCATTGCACTATTGCTTGCGTTAGGAGCACTAAGTTGCCAAAAGCCAAGGGCCTTATTGTGCTCAGGCGCTGCTTCAAACACTTCTCTGAGCAGGCTTTCCTACACGATTTGGCGGAGGTTAAATGGCACTTCATAGCGCTAATTCCATCTGTCGATGTTGCCGTCCAATTTGTTATTGATCACTTTTTATCGATTATTAATAGACATGCCCCCCCTTAGAACATTCAGAGTTAAGAATAGGAACACTCCATGGTTTACTAGAGAACTATCGGATCTAATTCATGATCGAAATAAGCAATGGTCCTTAGCTAGAAAGTCTAACACTAGTGATGACTGGCTTCTTTTTCGTGTCCTCAGAAATAAATGTTCAGCCCTTATTAAAAAAGCTAAAGCTGATTACTATCTGAGCTTAACCACTGATTGTTTTAATGACCATTCTAAGTTCTGGAAAACAATTAAATCACTTCAGAACAAGAAGGTTTCTAGTTTCCCAAAAAAATTGAAGGTCAGTGATTCTTTTATATCAGATGCAGATGGTATGGCTAATGCTTTCAATGCTCACTTCAAAAAGGCTGGTCACATTTTTGATGAGCAAAGTCATGACTCTCTAAATGGTCGTACTCACAGCCCTAGTCAAGAGATTAACTCCCCTGTATTTGATTTAGCTTATTTCTCGGTCTCTGAAGTCTTACAGGGTTTGCAATCAATTGATCCTAAAAAGTCTGCCGGGCCTGACGGCCTCGACCCGTTCTTTTAAAAAAATTGCAGCTCAGATTATAGCACAACCAGTAACTGATATTTTAATCTCTCCCTGTCCACTCACACACTGCCAGCTGTGTGGAAGCAAGCTCTGGTATCGCCCCTCTTGAAAGCTGGTGATCCCACAGAGTTAAATAACTATAGTCCTATCTCAAATCTTTCTGCGTTATCAAAGATTCGTGAGTCCATAGTTTCTACTCAGCTAAAACTTTTTTTAAATTCACACAACATCCTTAACCCTATGCAATCTGGATTCAGATCAAAGCACAGTACTGTGACTGCCGGTCTGAAAGTCTTAGACGATATTAAGGCTGCTTTGGATAACAAATCTGTATGTGTTGCATTGTTTATTGACCTAGCCAAAGCATTTGACACTGTAGATCACCACATTATGTCTAATGTTATGTTGATGTCTCGTTTCGGTCATAATACCATTTGCTGGTTTCAGAGTTATCTAACCGACCGTACTCAATGCGTCAGGTTGGGTAGTACTGTCTCTGACCCTGTCACCTTGAAGAAGGGAGTTCCACAGGGCTCTATTTTAGTGCCTTTGCTCTTTTTATTATATGTAAACAATATTTGTAATCAGATGCAATTTTCTACCTATCATATGTATGCTGATGACACTATTGTATACTCATATGCTCCTTCTCTGGATATGGCCGTTTCCAATTTAAAATCAGATTTTATCACGCTGCAGCATGCACTTCTTGATTCCAAACTGCTTTTGAACAGTAAGAAAACCAAAGCAATGCTTTTTGCTCCCAAGTCAGCGTCCTCTTGCCTCTCCATTGACACCCTTGATGGCGTCTCTTTTGAGTTTGTCGATACCTACAAATATCTTGGCTTTTGGTTGGACAGTAATCTCAACTTCAAACACCATATTTAAGTTCTAACTAAGAAATTGAAATTCACTCTTGGCTTCCTTTACAAACTTAAATGTTGTTTTTCAACTTCATCCCGTAAAAGGTTGGTCTCTGGCTTATTCCTGTCCCAGCTGGACTATGGTGATACCATTTATAGATTTGCCTGTCCCACTGTTTTGGCCAAACTTGACCCACTCTACCATGCTGCACTTCGTTATATATCAAATGCACCCTATAGGACTCATCATTGCAAACTGTATAGCCTAACTGGATGGTCCTCACTTACTATGCGTAGGATGCAAGTAGTTATAATCATACTGTTTCAATCCAAAAAAGTGACAGGTGGTGTGACAGGTCACACCTCTCCCTACTTATGCAAATGAGCTAAGTCCCGCCCCCCATTGCGAGATCCTTTGATGTGATTGGGTACAATCATGTTAATGAGCTAAGTCCCGCCTCCCATTGTTCGAGATCCTTTGATGGGTGTTATCACAGGTAGGTGTGAAAAGCCCCCCTGTGTAGTGCCTTTGTTGTTTAGTTATTTGATGTATTGATTAAGATAGTCTCTTTGAAGTTATGTTGTCTGGCCCCTGTCCCCTCACACCCCTTTGTAGTCTAGTCCTTTGATGTGTGTTATAACAGGTAGGTGTGAAAAGCCCCCCTGTGTAGTGCCTTTTGTTGTCTAATTATTTGATGTGTTGATTAATGCAGACTCTTTGAAGTTATGTTGTCTGGCCCCTGCCCCTCAGAGTTGAATAATTAGCCTTTGATGTTTGCCCTTTGATGTGAGGTGTTATAACAGGCAGGTGTGATTTCACACTGGTGTGTTATAAGCCTTTGATGTTAATCTAGGTGTCTCTTTGAAGTTATGTGTGAGACTGAGTCTACCCGCCCCCTCCCAGCCTCCCCCCTTCCTTATGGCTATGACGCCAGCATATAGTGGGGGTGTAATTAGATGAAGATAGAAATACACTCAAACTAAATTAAAAAAGACAGTCATTTCCACTAACCAAGTCACCTTTCAAAAAAGAAAAATGGCAAGAGACGCCTCGAATTGGGTTTAATCAGCCTGTGACAACTTACCGCCACCCGTCCGGAGCGCCAGTCAAGAAACGAATGCAGCAGCAGTGCGGGGTTCAGACGCCTACAGCCGAAAGATCTGTGCACAAACTTATCTCGTGCCCTCTTTTGGTCATGTGAGCGTTCATGTGTGTTGGAGGAGGGGCTCTGTAAGGAAGTCTGAAGGAAGTGGCAGATGTCCCCCCCCGGTTGTGTACTTTCAAATTCTAGCTCACTCGAGATGGTTTCTCCAAAATGACAGGTTTGCATCCATTAAAGTGTAACTAAAAGTATCTTAGTAACACAAGAAAAGAGAATAAAGCATTGATGTCAACAAAACTGGATTGCTCCAATGAAATAATAAATAAATAATTTCAAAAAGTGCTTTTAAAGAAAATGTATTAAGATAAAGTATTTTATTTTCAGAAATGTTTTAAGGTTTTGCATACATAAAAAGTGTATCTTACAGTTCCTTTGTGAGAGAATTACACACAACTCTGCAGAGTGTCACTAAAAAGTTTTACGCAGTGACTGACATTCTGTATGTGGGTTCACACCCGAGCTTTAACATTGCGGGGTCCATACGTTTCTCCATTCTTCAGATTGTAGAAATGCAGTTCATTCGCCATATAGTTGAATACATAACCCCAAACGTCGCCATTTTTCAGAGTCCATTCTTCATGAAGTTCTTCGGCTGGAGGTGTCTGAACCCGGCCCAGATACTGCATTCATTTCTTAATTGGCGCTCCTAACAGGTGGCGGTACGTTGTCACAGGCGTCTCGCAGATTAAACCCACATCTATGCTTCTCTTGACCATTTTTCTTTTTTGAAAAGTGACTTGGTGAGTGGAAATGACTGGCCTGTTATTTAGTTTGAGCGTATTTATTTTCATCTATTTCCATCCCCTTACTTTTAAATGTTCTGGTGAGGAGGGCGGGACATGTTATGTTGAGTGGAGGCAGAGCCCTTGTACAAGCTGGAGGCTTCATGGAGTGAAATGGAGCAGAAACACATTCTTTATGGGTACAGCAAAATTCTAATATCATCCCTAGTACAACCTCACACAAAACTTAATATTGGGTTTCCTTATAGTGGTGTAAAGTAATTATAAAAAGACAAAGATTATGTTTTTTTTTTAATTGTTTTATTATTTCCCCTCTTCAGAGAGACTTTTCTTATAGTTAGTAATTACACATTTGTTCACAGTCGTTACAATTAAAAAAGAGAATATCCTCAGGTATCACATTATACAATATTACGACTTTTTGAGATATTTTCAACACAATATACTTGTAACTTTTTTTTTATAGGGCTTCAGATATTTTGCATGTCTGCATAAACACGGTGTCATCTTTCTTGAAACTGTCCGTTTTACAAAAGAGTGAAAAATAATGGCTGTTTTTATTTCATTTGATCTTGTTTTATTTTTTAAAACTAACTGCATCTCACAGATAGTGTTCTAAATCAGCATACCTTCCCTGCACTTTTGTGTATAAAAGCTGAAAAAGTAGATAATGAAGTACTTTGTTTTATTAGATTTCGTCGAGCATCTGACTCTTAATGTCAGTTTGTGATTTTGAGGCTATTTCAGTGAAAACAAGGCTGTTTTGAACATTTGACAGATTTATGCTTAAATTCTCTGAGAAAGTTACTGAAAAGATATACTTTTGTGTATAAAAGCGGACCACTACCATGAAGTACTCTGTTTGAGGAGATTTCGTTAGGATTCCGACTTTAAAAAGGCAAGTTTTTTCAATGCTTTATTCTCTTTTCTTGTGTTACTAAGATACTTTTAGTTACACTTTAATGGATGCAAACCTGTCATTTTGGATAAACCATCTCGAGTGAGCTAGAATTTGAAAGTACACAACCGGGGGGGGAAATCTGCCACTTCCTTCAGACTTCCTTACAGAGCCCCTCCTCCAACACACATGAACGCTCACATGACCAAAAGAGGGCACGAGATAAGTTTGTGCACAGATCTTTCGGCTGTAGGCGTCTGAACCCCGCACTGCTGCTGCATTCGTTTCTTGACTGGCGCTCCGGACGGGTGGCGGTAAGTTGTCACAGGCTGATTAAACCCAATTCGAGGAGTCTCTTGCCATTTTTCTTTTTTGAAAGGTGACTTGGTAAGTGGAAATGACTGTCTTTTTTAATTTAGTTTGAGTGTATTTCTATCTTCATCTAATTCCACCCCCACTATCTGCTGGCGTCATAGCCATAAGGAAGGGGTGGATAAAAGGGAGGAGGCTGGGAGGGGGCGGGTAGACAGTCTCACGCATAACTTCAAAGAGACACCTAGATTAACATCAAAGGCTTATAACACACCAGTGTGAAATCACACCTGCCTGTTATAACACCTCACATCAAAGGGCAAACATCAAAGGCTAATTATTCAACTCTGAGGGGCAGGGGCCAGACAACATAATTTCAAAGAGTCTGCCTTAATCAACACATCAAAGAATTAGACAACAAAAGGCACTACACAGGGGGGCTTTTCACACCTACCTGTGATAACACCCATCAAAGGATCTCGAACAATGGGAGGCGGGACTTAGCTCATTAACATGATTGTACCCAATCACATCAAAGGATCTCGCAATGGGGGGTGGGACTTAGCTCATTTGCATAAGTAGGGAGAGGTGTGACCTGTCACACCACCTGTCACTTTTTTTGATTGAAACAGTATGATTATAACTACTGATGCAGCATTGGTTTTTATTAATGTATAAAGCCATTTTAGGAAAGCTTCCACTGTACATATGTGCCAGATTTGCTCCAGTTTGTGACTCTTACAACCTCAGATCCAGTGCCTGGATACGGTTCCAGGTACCTGCTGTGCGGACTGAGGCTGAGAAAAGGAGTCTTTTTTATTATGGTCCTTGATCTTGGAATGACCTTCAATCACGCCTCAAACTGAGGGCACTTGTCTCAATAGCATGTTTTAGATTGAAGTTGTCTGAAGTCCTTACCACCAGCTGCTCTTGCAGTAATAAGTAGTGCACCTTTCTTACTGTCCTAATGTACAAAATGTAGTGACTGCTTTTTTGTCTTCTTAGTTATGTTCTCTGTATTTTATATGTTTGTGTTATGTGTTATGTGTAACGTTGCTGCCTTCTTGGGCAGGTCAGCATTGCAAATGAGATTCTATCTCAGTGCTTTTATCTGGTTAAATAAAAGGTTAATTAAAAATACAAATAAAATAATAAATTGTCTAGTTTCTGAACAGATCGTATCTGTCCCCGGCTGTTTGAAGAGCAAGCATGGGAAACAAAAGACAGCATTTACCTGTTTGCATCCAGCTAGCCATGCCTTTCTGGTGTACCAGCTACGTGAGAAGCCTCGTTGATAAGTTTTGTCTTTTTCACGAGCTTGCTGCGATATATACAAATCGGGTTGGTCCGGTCCAAGGTCTTTAAGTATCAATTTATCTCCCAAACTTCTCCTTTCGAAAGGATTGGAGAGTAGCTCTTGCACGGAATTGGGTGCGGACCGAGGTCCGGCGACTCCACCTGCACACGAAGCCATTCTCATCCAACTAATGCGTCACCTTGGTCACTCACGAGTCTAAAAAACAACTCACGTCAACGCACGTAAGCAACGTGGGCGCCAACATGGGCGCCAACATGGGCGCCAACATGGGCGCCAACATGGGCGCCCTCGTGACCAAAATATTTGACGGCGCTGATTGGCTGAAATTATGGCACAGTTTACTATTGAGACTTTTGCAACGTGCTGGTTGGCTCGGGGGCTCCTTGCACGGCGCCCGGTAATGATACACCGGGCAAGGCCAGGCAGGAAACATGTAACTTATCAGTAACTTTAGACATCGTAACACAATTTTAAACGACATTTTATTGTAGATTATACATTTTACTGATACCAATTGTATGATATTTACCTTGTTCATTAAAAATAAATATATATTTTTTTAAATATATATTTTTTAATTTAATTGTTTTTTTTGTATGTGGGAAGAGGTGGGGCGGCGCCCCTAGCGCCCCTATGGGCCGGCCGCCACTGATCAAGTGTGCTAGCTCAGCTGTTAAATGTACCTTTTTTCATTAGCATATCATTGAACGTTGTAGTTGCTGCATTGTACCAGAGGGAGAAGAACTGATGGCTCTATAATTATAATTTTTACAACATTGAATTAACCAAAGGGCTGACATTTTTTTAGGAGAGATAGTATTATTTTAACTGGTCATCATCATGCATAAAAGGAAGAAAACTTCAAGTATTCAAAGCACATGATGCTTACCTCCGATGTAGGGTTGGAGGGAGCAAGACATTTCAGAGAGTGATGCCTTGTCGGTTTGTGCGGACTGATGTGCTACAGATTAATGGTTGTGGGGAAACTCTTAAAGGTGTAAAATCTGTATAGAGTCATCCTACACCTTGCATTAAGTATTACACGTATTAGTTGTTTAAATAACAGTTTATTGGTTAGTGCTACCAAATTACTTAAAAAGACCAAAACCAATCTCCAACCAATTCTCAATACTTACCCACTTCCCTGTGGCAATCTGGCCCAAACCCATCTGTCTGCATGTATTTCATTTTAAATGTCATGGATAGACACTTTCATCTTACCAAAGAGTAATTTGTTTTTAACAGCTGGACACTATCATTTCTAGCAAATCTAACTCAGACATGAGTAAATAATGCATGTGTTTGGGACTAGTTTCAGCTGCAGATTAACTGCTCTGGTGAGTATTTACAGAAGCAGGATGGTGTACATGGGATAACTCAAAATGAGCAGTGTCCAATCTTTATTGTAAAGTAATAAAGGGAAAAATCAGCCAGTGCTCTGAGGCTCACTAATGTGTTTCAAGCGTTTTTGAACAACAACAGAACAGCAATAAGGCACAAAGCAATATGCTATATCAGGCTTTCGCTGCACAGGCAGCGCTTGTTTGCGGGGTCAATTCATTGTTTTGAGATGAGGACAAAAAGGAAAAGATGATTTATTCTTTAATATTGTACTTCACGTTTGTTAAATGACTAGTTTATAGATTAAAGGTACCGTTTTATTCCACACAAAAAAGCACCAACACTGAGCTCACAAGCCTCTGAGATTCCTTCCTCATATCACCAAAGTCCTGCAATAATACAAATCTCGATCTCACGGTTGAGATATGAGGTGTGCCGCTGGGACAATCCAGAGCAAAGATTGCCTTCTGGTCTGTAGATTGTTCGGCAGATTGATAGAACGAGTGAGCCATTTTACACCAGTGTGCTTTTCGCAACACTATAACACTTTTTATTTCTCTGCATTACAATATAATAGTTTATCTATTATCCACTATTATTCCATTTAATTCAATGCTATTTGCCCTGTTAGAGCTTTTATTTCCCTTTAGGCTTAGTTCATATAAGTTCAGAGCACACACACAATCTTTATCACTGTCTCTCCTCGAAAACGCACACAATCCTTCACGCCCACAGACATCCGCAACCATGCACGTACCCAAGCTGAAGGGAGCACAGTGTTTCAGCAGCCTACTGTTTTGTCAACGTGAGAACCTGAAATAGAGATACCCTGCTCTCCGTGGAGATACAACCATGGACACATTAGCCCACACATGCACCGTCACCAACATGAGGATGCTCGCAAAAACACACAGACCTAAACAAACTTCAAACTCAGTCCTCTTAGACGTGAGTGGACACCTACCCACACGCATTTTGTGCACACACAAAGATGAAGTGTGTGCAGTCGGATTTACTCACACGTGGGAGGAGATTTATACACAACACAAAAACAATGCTCTGAGCTTTGATGACATACATTGAGATTCTGGCTTGATAAAGTTGAAGATAACGTGGGAAAATGGACCTACTCCCTAGACATGCAGAGACACAAAGTAAGAGTGGATAACGACATGTGGGGCAAAGGCTTCGGGTGATCTTCACTAAAACATTGTGTTGAGCTGCTTTATTCGCTGCTGTAGAGCCACTCCACTGACAACACCAGCATGTTCTGCATTTTATATTTCCATCTTAGTGGCATCCCTTTGAGCTGTGCTCCAAGCCTACTGCTGTTGCCTAGGAGCTGCCACAAATGGATCTTATTTATAACTGGTGAGTAACAAAAATTCACACTTGATCATTTAAACATCTTAATGAAGCCACATTCAACGTGTCCATTTGTACGAGAAGTCTCAGCGCTTTATAGTTGCAGCTACAGCTTTATATGCGCCATTTCAAAACAAAAGCACTTTCCAACTTTCGGTTCATTAAAATTAATGCTGCAATGTTCACCATATAAAACACTGCTGTTGAACTGGTGTAATTCTATAGCTGCCTTTATTGCCTCATTATGGTAAATTGATGCCAAAGCCAAATATCTACATAATGTTCAAATGTTTCAAAAGGTGAGGGGGAGGTCAATACTAGTACTTTGTGTATGTATAAATCCCACAGCTATTTTACCACGCAGGTCAAGCAGTGTAAGCCCTGGGGGAATGGTCATGAAACGATTTTAGGTAATGTGTGCTAAGCGGTTCAGATTGAAAGCAAACGTAAACGGATTTTACACATCAAAAGGTGACGCAAAGAGGGATCAGTTTGCCATTTCGGGAAACGTTCTCAATCTACAAAGGCAAACAGCAAGCCGCTAAACAGAATCAAGTGTTTGAGGGAGAAAAAAAACATACAAAAACTGATACAGATTCACAATTTCAAGTTTCCATTCTGTTAAACCCCAAGGTCCCCGTCGGCGGGGACCCTGGTTTTTTTTTTCACGACACTGTGTCTCAGGGGATCTTAATATATAAGAACCTATTAATATGTTATACCAGATTAACAGAAATAATCTCAGCTAACTGACGATACAAACCATTTTTACCAAAACAAAACACAAGTCTCATAAGAAGCATCTAAATGACCCCTTAGTGAAAAATGCTAACGGACATTGGCACAGAACTCAAGATAAAAGTACCCTTATTACTTATCGTAGCTGCACATACAAGATATCCGATTAAAGCTGAGGTTCTACAGATTATTTAGGTATATAATATCATCACTGAGTCATCCGAACTTGCGACAGGGGAAGCAAACACAGACATCACAACACGTACCTTTACAGAGCTTCGAGGGAGATCATTTCACCGTAGCTGTCAATCTGATCAAAAGACGTGTTCAATGGCATTACAACGAGAAAAAACGCGGCTGAATCGGTTAATCCATGGGTTTTTAACATCTCTGTATAAAAAAAGGATTTCATTTATAATCCATAATACCATTTTTATGTAAAAATCGGAGAGCAAAAGTTAGTTGCTAATGGTAGCCACCAGAGTGACTGCTGCTTCCGGTCTATGTCACACCCTGGCTCAAGGACGGACAAAGGAAGGAGACCACACATGATTCATCCAATTGAAGTGCATTTATTTAAAGAAACTAAATTAACTATGAAGTCAGTTAATCAGTTATGTGTGTAGTGTGTGGGTGTGTGAACATGCATCAGTATATAAAGAAAGAACAAACAAACCAAGGTCCAGTAGAGCCAAGCTACCCAAGAGGAGAGAGAGACTGACTGCTCAGGCACCCATACTTGTAGCTGAGCAGTCAACCCAAATCAGGTGTCAGCAATCTCTCCTGATTTGGGGAGTGGCTAACCAGGGACCTGAGTCGAAGGCCTAGGGGCCGTCACACCTCCCCCCTTAAGAATGAGGTAGCACCTCAGATCCTGAAACAAAACAAGAATATTAGACACAACATTTTCTTCCAATTCATAAATCTGAGTAACACGTCTCAGAGCACATAACAACTGCATTATAAGCCTATCAAAAGTGATACTAGGCAAAGAAGGAACTATGACAAAAAGTACCTGAGGTGACTACCGAAATTTGCACAAAACCTGCAATCATTATAGCCTAACCCCAGGAAAAGCAACTACTGCTGCTTAGTGGACAAAACAGGGAATGCCTGTACGGCCAACACTTCAAGAAGACTGGGACGAAGCTCCCCTTGCCTGCCCCATCTTACCCAAAGAGGTTACTGTAGCTCTCTTTCACATACTTACGTGTGTTACAAATGTTGCACTGACCTTCTTGCCCAATTGACATTGCCACATGTTTTGCACTTCCAATCATATACACTGAAGAGACCCCTGCTCCTCCCAGCCAGAGTTTTCCAACTATCTGTTCTTCCAGCTTTCATCATCTGTGCCCTCATGGGTTTCTTCCTGCCACATCTGTAACAACTGCTTCTTCTAGCAAAGTTCATCATTCCACACTTATCAGTACAAAACCAGTCCTCGCCTCTAACATGAAAACTCTTTCCTTCAATGTTTATTTTGTTACCCCTGAATGGCTTTGCATGATCTGGCCAAACACGACCACCTGCCAGGTCATTTCCCAAAATGATGTCCACTCCAGTCACGGGCAACTCTGGACGAACACCAACCTCCACTTCTCTCTGGACCAAATCACAGGACAGAAACAGTTTATGCTCAGGCACAGAAATGGATTGCAGACCAATCCCTCGAACTGGAACACAGCGCCCCGTGTCTGAATCTGGAGAAAAAAGCAAGATGGCCTCCCTCACTAAAGTATTCAAAGCGCCTGAGTCCCTCAAAATCCTGACTTGAACTTTCTTGTCACTCCCAACTAGGGTTACGAAACCGTCAGACATAAACGAAGCATAACCCGACTCAACCTCTGAGATATCAATTGCCTTACCCTGCATTTGCAATGGAACCAAGACTTCTGTTTCACCAACTCTTGGATTATGAACAGTTGTAGCCAAACCAACTGACTTCACACGAAAATTGTTGCTTTTCCCCTCTAGCAAAGGACATTCTTTTTTCCAATGACCCTGTTGATGGCAATAATTACACACATTTGCATTGCTTGTGCCATTAGGATGCTGTGCAAACTTTGGGGACAAAGATCCTGCTCTCTGAGATTCATTCCTTTCATAACGCTCACCAAAGATGCACCTGTGCGTCAACACATACTCAGCCAGTACTGCTGCCTCCCTAGGACATGTGAGTTTATGTTCATTAATATAGGTTGCAATGTTCTCAGGGACCGACTGTTTCAACTGCTCCAGAATGATTAAATCACATAACTGATCCAATGTTTTTACCCCAGAAGAAGAGTACCAGCGCTTGAAATGCAAGATCAAATCCTGTGTAAATTCCACATGTGTTTTGTTACCACTCTTTCGCCAGTCTCTAAAACGTTGGCGGTACGCTTCAGGCACCAACTCATAAGCCTTCAAAACAGACGATTTCACCGTATCATAATCTTTACAGGCATCAGAAGATAAAGCGGAGTAGGCTTCTTGTGCTTTACCTGTAAACACACACTGAAACATTAAAGTTCTGTCCTCATCAGGCCAGCCCCTTGAATCTGCAACACGCTCAAACAGACAAAAAAAAAGTGTCTATATAATTTTCATTAAACTTTGGTAACAGTAAATTACTTGCAACATCAAAGCGTGAATTACAAGTTCCTTATTCAATGCCGATGCAGACATTTTACCTTCCCTAATCAAAGCCAATTTTTGCAGTTCTAAATCCAGTTTCATTTGTTCCTTTTTGTATTTGATTTGTTCCACCTCTTTTTCAAGAATCAACAATTCTTTCTGTTGTTCAAATGTTAAGCCAGACACACAATTAGTGACAATGCTCTTACCTCCCCTGTCCATCAGTACCGCACAGTCTAGCAAATGAGCCTTGATAACACTTTTCAGGGTTTCCTTTGTTTGCTTGGAATCAAAATCAACAGAGTAATAATGAGCAATCTTCAACAACTGCTCCTTTGTACATTGCTCCAACAACTCAGCCGAGGGACACTGAACAAAATCTTCCACAATGTTAGCCATATCAAACCACAAAAATCTAGCAACCTAGATAACCACATTGAGGTAACATACACCAAACCTTTACACTATGCAACTAGTGGCAACAACAACTGGTGACTCCCCATGCTCAACTAACTCATTAGAGTATGTCCCTTATCTGACTAAACTCGTACCTAGTCTTCGTACAGATACTTGTGGTGGGTATTTATTCACTGAAACCCAGTGGCACTGGAAAGCAACTGTATACACAGCGACCCCACAATAAACCATGGACGTGATCCCGAGACAACTGCTCTAGCCACTTTCTGTCACACTAAACCCAACCCCCGACAACAGACTCTCTATTAGAACCTGCTGCTTGGCCTCACAGAGGAGAACACAAGTCACATGCCACACCAAACATTTAGCATATTTACCTCAAAGAAAACTGGCCCAAACTAGATTATAATAAAGCTCTCCAAAACAACTACATCCATGTGTGATACTCCAACCTAAATTAGTACAGAAAATTCATACCGACAAAATGTATGTCAACATTTGACTTTTGACTTTAGACGAGCCCCCATGTCACGCCCTGGCTCAAGGACGGACAAAGGAAGGAGACCACACATGATTCATCCAATTGAAGTGCATTTATTTAAAGAAACTAAATTAACTATGAAGTCAGTTAATCAGTTATGTGTGTAGTGTGTGGGTGTGTGAACATGCATCAGTATATAAAAGAAAGAACAAACAAACCAAGGTCCAGTAGAGCCAAGCTACCCAAGAGGAGAGAGAGACTGACTCTCTGCTCAGGCACCCATACTTGTAGCTGAGCAGTCAACCCAAATCAGGTGTCAGCAATCTCTCCTGATTTGGGGAGTGGCTAACCAGGGACCTGAGTCTAAGGCCTAGGGGCCGTCACATCTAGGCTATGCGGTAGTCTCACACACACACATTACCAAATAAGGACTATATGGGAGTTCCCCTCGATTGCATTGGCTCTGACGGTCAGAAAGAGATGTCACATGTCAAAATCCAGCAAGGGGGGCCAGAGATATGGAAAATCCACCCAAATGGCCCCAGAAGAGGGTTTCTTTTGCTAAATCTGTCTAAAAAGGTAGAATATCGCTTTTTCTGCATCAATCTTGATACAGGGTACTTATTATATGTTGTACTTTGGATTCCTAAAGCTTTTAGTCTACTAACCCATCATCTAAGGGTAGTTTTCACTATAAGTACAACATATTTTTTTGGACGAACACTATAATTTACAGTTTTTTACCATGTTCAATCGGAATTTTCTTTAAAATAAAAAACAACTATATTGAATCTGACTTTTCTACATCCAACTCACAGGTTTATCATTACTTTGAGAAAAAAGATTATTAATTTAACCCTTTTAGAAGGGAAGATATGGTTATTTGTTCTGGGAATGTCATTTTCGAGCCTGAAACCTGAAAAACAGGCTCGGGGTTTAACAGGATTTATTAAAGAACATTTTTCACAGATATTATGTGATGATTTGAGCAGATGCTGTGAGCAACCAGTTACACTTTCCAAATGAGCAAGGGAAGTACATGTATGGCCACTTCTCCCTTGGGCCTCCCCAAGCCCAGCATGGAACAGTAAAAACCCAGCAGGGATGATTACAAGGGTGTACGCTGGCATCATTTCACCAGGGAGAAAGGATGGAGATGTTAAGCTGTTACTGATTCAAAATGTTGAGGGTGAGGGAGGATAGTGGTAAACAAAGCCCTAGACAGTTTCCTGAAGCATCAGTTGGGATTGCTGCTGCACAGACACTGAAAATGATTTGTAAGGACTTGCCCTCACAAAAAAAAATCATGCATATGTCTCTATCTGTGTTGAGATTGTTAGTTTCAAGGTGCCATAAATAGCAATTTCTGTACTGGCTAGAAAACACCTTTACTGTACTATAAGGGTATTAAACTAGGGAAATCATACTTAGAAAATAGAAAAGCAACAGAGCTTAATGGGTAACTGTCTCAAAATATCTATTCCTAGTTATTCTTTTGTGCAGTGCAGTAGTGATAATGAAAAGAAAAAACATGTGTTTTGTCTAATTGGTTGTACTACCTAAATTCTGCTCATTACAGTAAGATCTACCTCCAAACATGCCAAAGAGGAATAAACCAGAACAACCTTGAAATATGAGTTCAACCCTGACGTTGCAGATGGTATTATATTTTATAATAAAATACATAATGTTGACGCCATGCTGCATGAAAATTAAGATGTGGTGAGAGGAACATAAAGAGAGATAACATTTCAGCAATCTCTTAATAAGATGCAAGCTTATACTCAAAAAGCAATTACTCCTTTTCAGTATGAAATAAAAGCATGTTCTCCCTTCTTTGTCAGAGCAACTATTCTATTGTTGTACGTTAGACTTCCTCTTTTGTCAGTATATATTCTACCATACAGATGTCGAGGCGGAGGCTAATTGGGTATAAGTTTGTCTTGTTGATCGACTGAATACTCTAAACTCCAGACACCCAATCCCTGACCTTTTTCCACAGTTTCCTGCTGTGCAGACAAACCAGTAAAGCATCTGGCTTCTCCTGATGAATTTAATTATTTATGATAGGGTGTGCTGCCACATAAGTCCAAATTCTCCAGAGAATGATCCTGTTATGTGAAGTCAACCATTTAGGCGAGGATGCGTCTGGAACAAAAAGTCTGCTAGACAATACAATACATTTGCCTCAACTAACAAAGTGTTCGCTGGCAGAGCAAATGTTTTCATTTATTGTCAAAAATATGTTAAGAGGTTCAGATAAGAGAGCTGAAATACTTTGAGCATGACCCCGCTTTGATCCCATCACATGGATGAGTGTTGTGATTATTTTCCAGATAAATAGCAAGTAATTAATTTGGGTTGCAGTGAAGTGGAACTTGTTGAGGATTGTTGTTTGTGGAACATCAAAGTCTGTGTCGGGACTTTCCGAGCACAGACAGATCTCAATAGAACCATAATCAGTAAGTTAAAAATCATCAAATTATACACTTCATAATATATAATCCAAAACTCTGGGATGTTTTAAGCTGCCAAAGCTTATTCTAAATAATACATCATGGGCCTCAGGCTACTGGTATAGCCTTAAAATTAGTAAAAAATCAATACTTTTCATGTTTTATACATTTAACTGCCCTTTTTTTGTTTGGTACATATTTTAGTGTTTGGAAAGTCATTACAGTAAATGCGAATTTAAGAATCCACCCACCACTGAGTCCCATGAGACTTTATGAGGTGCCTCGTTCATTTATTGGGTCGACACCTATGCTATATGTATGTTTGGTCCAAAAAGTTCACAACCTTTGATATTGGTCATTCCTTTTAGCTTTTTCCACCTACATGTATACATTCTTGCCCTGTGCTGCCTGGCTGTCAGATAAAATCATCTGTGGGGAATGTTCCAGTAGGCTCCTGGATGTTTACAGAGGACACTTGTGAAGTTGTGTAATGGTTCAACTGTGAACGTGTGGTGAGGAGGTTATGCAAGAGCATCTCTCAGGTCTGATTCATGCGTTCTCAGATCTGCATGAGTGTGTTTGTGTATTTGTTCAGAAAAGGGAGGTACTCTGAAAATGGTGGAGTTGAGACACCTTTCTCTTCCCCTCAGCGTATAAACACACATCACTAACATTCAAAGTCTTGGAGAGTCACAAGGCCAAGCGAGTGGGCAGAATATAAGATTGAAAAGTGAACGCCCACAGAGACTCATGCACATAAACACCTGCAGAACCGCCTGAAGAATTTCAGTTTTACTAAGAAGGTCAAAACATAGACGTGCGTGTTGTGGCAATGATTCAGTCCCCCAATGGAGGGAAACACATTTGCCTTTTCAAACCTTGATGTGGGGGAGCTAATTGCAAATACAAACATGAACTCTCAGGCTCCCCTTATGCCCAGTCGTGTTTGTTCAGGCGGTCATTTGCTTTCCTGTATTTCCCCACTTCTAAATGACATACATAAATAACTAATAACAAAAAAACATCTAAATCATTACTTATCTTTATGAGAAAATAATTACAAAATTGAGCATTACATTGAAGGTAAAATAAATGATTATCTGGGCATCAGTGTGCCCTGCTGTATGAAAAAGACTTTTTCAAAGTGTGTTTTGCCTTTGAGAGCTTATACAGATGTATTGTGTTCTCTCCAAACACTGGGATTCTGTATGTGACGCTGGATATCACTACTGACTGCTCAATATGTGATAAATGTATTAAATCGTGACAATATTATGGGATTTATAAATGTGCCCAATGTATGTCTGTATGTATACAGTGTGTGTGTGTGTGTGTGTGTGTGTGTGTGTGTGTGTGTGTGTGTGTGTGTGTGTGTGTGTGTGTGTGTGTGTGTGTGTGTGTGTGTGTGTGTGTGTGTGTGTGTGTGTGTGTGTGTGTGTGTGTGTGTGTGTGTGTGTGTGTGTGTGTGTGTGTGTGTGTGTGTGTGTGTGTGTGTGTGTGTGTGTGTGTGTGTGTGTGTGTGTGTGACCATGTCATTTTCCTGAGACCTGGGGTGCAAGAATGTATACAGTAAGTTGCAGAATGCTAAAAGATCAAAGTGTGCTAGCAGCAAAATGTATGTCAGTGAGTTTGGATTTTAATATCTGTATCCTGACAAACTTTACGAGATTTATTATGTAAAACATTCTGCTATCTTTTCTAGTTTGTAAATTGCACCCCATCATTAATTGTCCCGTTTATTTGACAACCTGGTTCAGGGACTTTAACACCACAGTATTCCTTTCGGTTATTGGTTGCCTTGTGTTGTTTAGCTTAAACTAATATATTTATTATGATATTTATTTGTGTCTAAGGAATTATTTTTTTTTTTTACTTATTTATGGATCAACAAGTCCTCCAACTCATAGGACCAAATGGGTCGATTGTTTAAGCCCTTATTATGACCAAATATGTCGTTTGTTCAAGAGCTTAATACGACCTATAATTACGTTTTAAAATTGTCGGCCTCTAGTGCTCCCGTTCAATGCAAATGTTACAGAGGGTTGTTTATTCACAAATAACCCTCTCTGTAAAATCCTAAATTGTAGGATAGTTTGGCCATTAAAACGCTTTATGATTAGATTTCTAGCGAGAAGTATATATTGTACTTTTAGAATCCACGTCCAGTCGATATGTAGGATCTATAGTTTGATAGATATTACGAAGATGATTTGAGGTTTCGTCAGGACAACGTGTATATGCGGCAAGCTTCCATGTAAAGTTACGGGTTGAAAACAGTATTTCCGGTCTCGCCGTTTTCATAATAAAACTAATGAACAAATGATTTAACAGTGATATCTGCACTACTCATCCACTAGAAAACATCAGTTTATCCTAGTTAATTATACGACATTAATTGGTTTAAATTCTGTACAATGCTTTTGTGTTTTTCCCATAGGTTTTTCTCTTTCGATTCTGAGAGACACATTTCTGTTTTCAGAGGTTTTGATAGGCTAAGATCACGCCGCAATGCACGTTGGGATATGGTGTTTATGTGATATGAAATCGGAAAACATTAAAAAAAATTATAATAATACTTTATTCCGAGTGTTCTTGCTTTTATCTTTGAAAGTCATCACATAACGGCATTGCAATACACGGTTCGGCTGCATTAAATATTACATATCTGCCCTAGATATGTATTTATAGAGCCCTGATCAGAAGACCTTTTGACAAACTGGAAGAGATGCCGCCAAAACTGAATACGTGACGTGGACCATAAATATATCAACAATTAAACAACATCTTCCATTTCTGTTCACACAATACATCTCCTTGCAGTATCAACACTAATTCGGCTGACTTTTATATTTGATCCAATTAGTAGATAGTCTGTATTTACACCATAACGGTGCACAGCTGATAGAAAGGGACTTTTTTGTAGTTTTTAAAGATATTACTGATTTTCTGAACCACCTTTCCAACTCCTCATGCAGTTGACTGTTACAGGTCTATACAAGTTCATGGTACAATGCATAAGCTTCACATCGAGAGACTGAAACTGTATTTTCCTTTAACGTTCTGTTTTAATTTCACAATAAAGTGTATAGTCATATTATGTACGATATTATTATGTTTTATTAACTAGACCACTGGTCTAAACCGCACCTCCTAGTGGTTAAAGCACGTTATTGAATTTAGTTGTAGAATAAGTTATATTTGATGAAAACATTTAAATATTAAGAGTAGCCTACATACAAAATAGGGGTCAATGATAGAAATATAGAATGGAAAATATCAAGAGGATACTGTAGTGATCTCTACAATAAAACAGTTTAGTGCAGGACGTCCAAAGATATTAACAGGAGGATGTGCAAAACAGACAAACTGATAAGGCTGAATTTTACTCAGGTGTAACTAAAGTCTGATTTAAGGGTTGTTTATATTTCACATCATTAATCATAATCTGCAAAGTAACACAAATAAATGTAGTAGAGTAAAAATACCAGGTTAACCTCTGAATTGTAGTGGAGTAGAACAAAGTAGTACATGCTGCTGTAACAAAAACATTTCCCAACTTGGGATCAATAAAGTATCTTAACTTAAGATGATCGATGGCTACTGCCATATTTGCTAAATGTGCATCTGAACCTTGACAAGTGCATGTTTCAGGCTTATCAATTAACAACAGGAGGGGTCACAGACATAAGACCAGCTGTTAAATAAAGCTCTTCTGACCTTAGCTGTCATGTGGTATTAATGCTGCCCATTATGGACACAAGCAATTTTCACCCATGTATTAATTATATGTTTTAAATTTGATAACACCAATGTGTTTCGTATCCCCTAAACCTCCAGGGATGTATACAGTTTAATACTGGCAACTTCTAATTGTGGGAAATACGAAAACGTCTTTTAAAACTACATTTCCCAGTAGAGACGTGCCATAGAACATGTTGCGAAACACACAATAGCCAGCAAGTGTAATTCTGGGGGGGAGGGCCAGGCTGGACCCGTCCAAGTCCAGTTTTGGATAGTCTGGCGTGGTTCCATTCCATTTCAAAGAGCTGTTTGACAGCGTAACCTTGTGGCACTGCCACTCCAATATCCAATCACATAGGCTTGAGGGCTAATCACGGGGTTTGTAAAGCAAGGCGGATGTTGTAGTCCCAAACGATAGCTAGGGATTCTGGGTAGTGTAGTGTCTTCGGAAACTCTGTAGTGTCTAAACTCCGAAAAAACAATTTGTTTCTCCGAATCGAAGGTTAAAAACACAAAAGCATTGTACACAATTTAAACCAATCAATATTGTGTAATTAACAAGGATAAACTGATGTTTTTTAGTGGATGAGTAATGGAGATAACACTGTGTAATCATTTGACAGTGTGGGGAATACTTCCGGTTTTATTATGAAAACTTCGAGACCGGAAATACTGTTTTCACCCACGCTAACTTTACATGGAAGTTGCCCCATATACAGTACACGTTCTCCTGGCGAGACCTCAAATCATCTTCGTATATCTATCAAACTGTAGATCCTACACATCCACTGGACGTGGATTATAAAAGTACAATATACACTTCTCGCTAGAAATCTAATAAAAAAGCATTTTAATGGCCAAACTATTCCACAATTTAGGATTTCCCAGAGAGGGTTATTTGTGAATAAACGACCCTCCGGAGCGTTTGCAATCGACAGGAGCATGTTGTTTCTTACACGACCACTAGAGGTGCTACACTTTAAAACGTGACTCTGGGTCGTATTTAGCTGCTGAACAATCGACCTATATGGTCGTTTTTTGTAGGAGGACAGGCTGTTATGGAGAAATATGTCAACGTCTGTGAAATACCAATGTGAGAAAAAGCAGTAAAAAAAAGAAAATCTTATATTTGTAATTGCCTGAAAGGGACAAAACTATTTCTGAATAAAGAAATGAATGCATGCTTGTTTTGACTCCAATGTGTTTTTCAAGAATTACATGCTTAAAATATAAACTGGTTACATACCTTAAGGATTATACAATAATATCATTTGCAGCTTCACATTAACAGTTTTGTACTTTTTTATGTTTTTTTTAAGGGTAGGATTAAGGCTAAAGTATGAGTTATCCTTTTCCTTAAATGTGGGATGTCAATACTAACAACAATTGCATTGATGGTTGTACAGTCAACACTATTGGCCCTATCTTGTAAGCAGTAAATAGTGCAAGAAACATTTTAAATACATATTCAACTTATCAAGGAACTTA
The DNA here is from genome assembly GCF_902827115.2 of Pseudochaenichthys georgianus. NCBI lineage: Eukaryota > Metazoa > Chordata > Actinopteri > Perciformes > Channichthyidae > Pseudochaenichthys > Pseudochaenichthys georgianus. Next base: position 29,961,731 of record NC_047515.1, read on the forward strand.
TTTTACACCGCTTTTTAATAAATGGCTGAAAATGTAATTATTTTGTATGTGTGTGTGTAAACCTAGTAAATAATAATAAAAGGTCTCAGTGACAATGTATAGGAGAATAGGTGTAGTTACACCAGCGTCATGGCCAAAGGGATTGGTCTGTTGATTTGCCGGTAACACTTTACAATAAGGTACACAAAATGTGCTTAGTTACTGAGGAACTACTAGATAGTTAATGGTTAGTTAATGAGTAGTTCCTCAGTGACTGCGATTGAGGAACTAATGGTTAGTTACTGGTAAACAGACTGGGGGGTACTGTATTAATGAATCATTCGTTAATGGTTACTTAATGAGTAGTTCCTCAGTGAACTTATGGTTAGTTACTGGTAAACAGACTGGGGCGGTACTGTATTAACGAATCATTCGTTAATGGTTACTTAATGAGGAGTTCCTGAGTGAACTAATGCTTAGTTGCTGGTAAACAGACTGGGGTACTGTATTAATGAATTATTCGTTAATGGTTACTTAATAAGGAGTTCCTGGGAGACTTTGATTGAAGCAATGGTCCGCTGCAGCAGGGCACATTTAAACCTGCCATCTTCGGCTGGCTTGGGTCCCACCCTGGATCAACTGGTGGAGGTGGATCCGATTTACCTTACCATTACTTAGGCCGTTTGGGTACGGTAAACTCAAGGAACGCAAACAAAAACAGTAGTTACCCATTACCTAATGATTACCTTACCGTTACTAAAACAGTAGTTACCCATTAAGTAATGCTTACCTTACCATTCGTTAAGCATTGTGTGTCCCCTCAAGTAAAGTAATGCATCAAAAACAGTAGTTACCCATTACCTAATGCCTACTTAACCATTGGTTAAGCATTGTGTGTCCCCTCAAGTAAAGTAATGCATCACAAACAGTAGTTACCCATTACCTAATGCCTACTTAACCATTGGTTAAGCATTGTGTGTCCCCTCAAGTAAAGTAATGCATCACAAACAGTAGTTACCCATTACCTAATGATTACCTTACCGTTACCAAAACAGTAGTTACCCATTAACTAATGATTACCTCACCATTAGTTAATCAGTTTAACAAACAAACAAACAAACAAACAAACACTGTTGATGACAATGACGGATCTACAGCCACTGAAGTTTTACATTTTTATTCAAACAACGATGAAAATAACAACAAAAAATGGAAATAAAAAATACTTTTTATAAAAGAAAACTAAAAACAAGTGCAAACCAAAAAAACATCCATTCCTTCCTCACTTCCCCTTTGGATTAATGGATAATAGTCCTCCATTGGTTTTCAAGTCTTGGACCTTCCCCTCTAAATGTTGGTCCTTTATGGCAGCTTTACACATCTTCGAGAAATGGAGAAGGGTTTCCCCCTTCTTCAGTGTTCCCCGGATGTCTAGATGCCCGGGTTCACGGCATGCAGTTCTGCAATTCCTGCAGTGTCGGCAATGGTTTTGCGGTCCACTCCTACCGCTCTGTAAGCCGCCGTTTTATTATTCCCCTTGTTTACCGCCTCAAGAACACGCTTGTAGCGGCTTATGGCGTCTTCTGGGGTCAGGACTGAAACAGAAAAAAAGACAAATATGTAACTATTTAACAACAGTACTTTGTTGTTGCCTATCCTAATGATGTCTGTAGTGCAGAAATCAGTTAGGATATGGGTTTATTTATTGATAATATTGTTGTACTAGTGCTATATAGTGGTAGTGTAATCCTTACATACAAAATTGTGTAATGAATTGGTGTAGTGTAAAGGTATTACTAGTCTTGTAGCTTTGCTCAAAGTAATGTATACATGTTAGTTATTGTGTTTGGGGTGTGTACCTTTATATACAGAAGTTAGGTTTGGGCAATCAGCTCTACTTTTATCCAATCATGTTTAATAATGATAACTGATAAGACGATTCCACAATGTGGATTTAATGCTCTATCGACATTGCCCCGTTTCTAATTTATAACGCATCAATATTGCCAAGTTTTAGCCTGGCATCCTCATGTCTCAGCAGCCTTTAAATGGAACAGTTTGGAGAATCTGCTCTCCCTGTTCTTTTATTAAAATCTGACACTGCAGGTTAATGTAAGCGTGCAGAGACCAGTTGTTTGGAAACAATGGTGTCGCTCTGAACAGAGCGACATCACAGCATGTTCTGTTTAACATTATAGGCCTACTTATATTCAGGGATACAAACACCTGTATGGTGAAATAAGAGAGAACTATTGGAAACAGAAAAAACAGCGTAATATACCATCTGACAAAGGACTGCGCTATAATGCGTCAATTAACTGGCTATTCTTTATAATATACGGATAGGAGACAGAGATGTTAAGTTACAAATAAAGGGTTTCTATTACTATTTAGATCAGGGGTGGGGAACTTTTTTCTCTCAAGGGCCATTTCAATTTTTACAACTTTCTCCAAGGGCCGTACAAATTATTGAACTCAATTTCTGCTTAAAAATTCTAAAATCACAGCCCATTCATTTCACCTTTCTTTCATGCTGTGCAAAGAAAAAGCAACCTCTTAATCCAGATATGTTACAATGACTCGCGCATGCATGCATACACGGTTGTGGCATGACCGCCAAAACAGAAAGATATGGACACAAGATGTGTGCAAATTTGTTTTTAAATATTGAAGTTAAAAGCATCAATCTGGTGCACTTTGAGAGCAAAATGAAGAGATCAATGGATACATCTCTCAACACCCATATGAAACAGAACTGTAAGCAGATTACTCTTTTTCTTTATGGATATTTTACAAATCACTCCCCTTTTAAACTGTATTCTTGTTATTTTAAAAAACGTTTTTGTTACTGTCAAAGTATGTTATACCTGTATACCAAAACTACAACTCTTCGCTTCTCCACGAATTACACAAGTCACCCAAATCAGCGTCAAGGTTAGCCTGTTTTTAACGCAAAAAACAATGCTGTGTTTTGAATATCGGGGCCTTAACACCAGGTACCTCCTACTCAAAATTCCCAGCATCCGTTGAGCAAAAATGGCTGCAGAACCCAGGGTGAGGATGCTCAGAGTACATAGCCCGAATGACACCTCTTTTCCCATCTCCTACGTATCCTGCACAACACAAAAGTGAAAAATCTGATCTACAGAAGGCTGTAAATGTAATAATACATTTGATTTTGATCATTTGTATGTATAATCTTATGAATGATCTGCTATCTTCAATACTATGGTTAAGTGATATTTAAATTAAACTTAAACAAATCTATATACAGGCTGTCACCATATTTTGGAATTGTGAAAAGACTGGCAAGCCACTTCCCTTATCAGCTTTACAGTTACCTGGATTTTATTCCACCAGCCCTGCAGATATTACACTAGCCTACAAACCTCAATAGGCATGACTCCTAAAATCCCTAAATCTGTTGATTTTTGTTCACACATCTTAGTCCTTCTTCTTAAAGTCCTTAAAGTTTTAGTTTAAAATAGAGATACTTTTTAAATATTGTTCTATAATGATTAAATGTCAGTGAATAACAAAATGTTTAATTATATAACTTTTACATCTCATTTAAAAAAGGTGGTTGCTAACTTTATCAGTGGCATACTGTGACAATAACTGGGACTTCAGCTCAGCCACACTTAGCAGACAGACCAAAAAAGTGTCAACACGACAAAATATTTAGATATGGATAAACGGCAGACTACTGTGACAACAGCAGCTGGCTATGGAGTGCAACTGTTGCATGAAATGACGGCAACCACCACACAATTACATTACAATTATAAATATATTAATTTAGAGTTTGTCTTTAACTGTATGAGACTACTACTGATACTCTCATTGAGCACTAGATAATTGTCTGTTTGGAAGCTGCTTTAATATATTAATGTGAGTCAAAAGTACATTTTACACATATATTCCTGCTTACATGATGTAGTGGGACATCCTGGTATTTTTAAGTTGAAAGTGCAATATCCAAATTGCAAGAAGCTGCAATTATTATTTTTCAGCTAAATTTGAGAATACAAAATTATTTCCTTTTTCTTCAGTAAAATCTGGACTTTCACTCTCTCTAGATCTAATCAATTACAGGTGGCAGCCATCTGTAATTTAGGTTACTTTGAAAAAAACAAATGGTGACAGCACTTAATTGTCTAAAGCTAACTGTGAGTGACGTGCATTGATACATTTTTGAGGAAATATAATCTATCTAACAATCTATGTAAGCACTGAAAGCATCTGAAGCAGAAATACAGAACTTCTTTATCTATGTCATTGTATGCCAACCTGAACAATCTTTGAATTGCGTTCTGCAAAACTGACAAGACGAAATGCAAAACATGGTGGACATTTCCTCGCGATAGGACTCAGAATGGTGAAACCAATTTGTGTCCACACCTGTAATAAGAAAGTATAAAACAATAAGCCTAAGGTTTAATTTAGCAAGCTTATTGAAATTGAATTTGTAAAATACAATATTTCTTACTCAATATCCACAAAAAGTGTGCCTTTTTCCGGAAAGCGTCCTGGCTGACGGTATTTCTTACTTTCCAACAAACCAGAGAAAGCGTCAAATATGCCATGTCTCCAGCATCAAGAACTACCTCCAAAAGAATGCTCTGCAGCAATTCTTGCGGTAGCTATGGACATATTTTTTCAAGAACCAGGTTAACAACAGAACTGAATTTCAAAACAAATATTTGTGTATATTTATATATTGATATGCTCCTTCTTCATAACCAACCAAGAGAAGTGGTTACCTTAAGAATCCAGCAACATGTCTTTCTTGTGTCCACCATATTTTTTGGGCGTTCAGCTCTTTTATTGAATCCAACCACTTAAAAACACAAAAACAACCAGAAGATGATGCAGGGCTGACTTGTTTATTCTTATCTTATGTTACCTAGTTAGCATTCTTTCTTTTTATTTATGCATATTTGACTAATCACTCCCCTTTTAAACTTTTTACTGTCCTATAGTACACATTGGAATGATTTCTTACTTTATTTTGTACAACTTTATTAAATAGATAAAGGTGTGCTCTCTCTCTTGCTCTCTCGCTCCACATTGCTTTTCTTCCCGACTGCAACTCTGTTGTGTGTCTGTGAGAGCGTTTCACACGTGTGTATGAGAGATTTTTACCAGTGGCGAGCCTGTCTCTGAGGGCCTAAGATATTCTACAAAATAATATTTAAAAACATTAAAACAAATTATATTTTTCTTTATATATTTTTTTTAAATATGTTTTTAGTAATATTTGTCAATAGTTTTACCAAAAATAACTTGATTAAATTGTATTTAAAATAACATTTCCAAAGAAATAAATCCTTTGAATCTGCCTATTCAGTTTCTGTTTGAATGTGAAGGGTTAAATGAAAGAAGCTCCTCTCTGCGAGTCTGTGAAGACAGGAGCTGATTGGACGTCCAGCTATGAATTCACAGAGGGCCAGCTATAGTAACTGAACGAGAGTAATGTCAAATGACAGTACAATTGACCAATCATATCTTCCCTCTAAATGGGTGGGCTTTATTATCGCGGACTTTATGACAAGTTCAGCCCGCTGTGAAACGTTTCTTGTTTCCATAGCAACAACAACTGTCAACAGCGTAAACTTGCCTTCAAAATAAAAGCATGCCAAATTACACTTAAGACATACAACTGCAACGAAAGTAACAAACACAATGCAATATCCTTTTCAATTTCAAAGAACACAAATTGGGTTATCTACAGGTGTTGTTTTGTGTGGTTTTTTTTTCGCGACCCACCTATCACATCTCTACGCCCCACCAGTGGGGCGCGCCCCAGACTTTGAGAAAAGCTGCGCTAAGGCATGTAGCGACACTCCTCCACTAATTAAGTGTAATGTACTTTAAGTACATGAGCAAATCCGTTTCAGTTTAGTGTTTTCAGTATGAACACAAACAGTCTGACAGCACCTGCTAATGCAGGTTAGCCCTGTTCACTAGCTGTTCCTTCTACACTGAGCAATGATCAGTCTGTCACATAATTCACTGTAGTTCTACCTCCTTACTTCCCAAGTCAGACACTGTGTAGGTGGCCAACTTACCTCTCTTTGCAGTCTTTCCTTTTGTCTTCTTCGCTTTTTTCCCTCTTTTTTTCTTGTTCTTCTTCTTACTCTTCCTCTTCCTCTTCTTCCCTCTGTCTGACGAAGAGGATGAGGAGGAGGAACTGGAGGAATTGGAGGAGGACGAGGAGGTGGAGGATGAAAAGGAGTTGCCTGCCCCTATTTGGTCACCTTCAGAAATAACTGGCGCCTTAACTGATGCCATTTTTAGAAGGGCCAAACCTGAAACAAACAAGAGGATTAGAAGATAACTATTGTTACCACTAAGGGTCAGAACATTTACAATAATCTTTAAACCTTATATTGTGTGTTCAGAGTTTCACGCAGATCGGTGAAAATTCATAGTGTTTTTCACTACATTCGAAATAGTGAAACATATCGTGACCTGAAATGTTAGGTAAGTGAAACAATTTGTGGCGAATGTGATATGCCTGTTCCAAGTTTCCCCCGAACAAACGGACTCAACATATTTTAACAAGTGACTGTTCTTTCCCTCTCAATCCAACCCTCTACTGTCGGTTGATAAGTGAGAGAAGTGAGCTGGAGCTGTCAAGCTCCACCCCACCATTTGGTGCTGTCCGTCCTATATGCTTGTCATGATATGTTTGCAGTGAAATGACTGAATTGCTGATGCAACTAGTCATCTGCAAGCATGTATGGCCTCATGGACTGTGATGAGGAATGTTGTAGGGCTTGGTGTATGTGCCTGTTTTTTTTTTTCTTTCTCAAAAGCTATCGGATGCCAATAAGTAATTATTTAATCATTATTGATTTGCTTACCCTCAGCCAGCTGTATCCTCAGATAGTCCCTTTCGCTTTCAAGATATAATACTTTGTCCTTTAAAGCATCTATCCTTATTTTTAAGGCATTGTTTTCAAGTTTTCTGTGCTTCAGAGCTGCTATGGCTGTGGGAGCTGCAGAAACATCTGTAATGACAAAAACGGCAAAAAAAACATTATCTTTTCTGTAGTTATTACACAAATAGTATGTATAGGCAGATTGTGGTTCCATGCCTTTGCTTAGCGTTTTCAAGAAATGTACAATAAAATGTCAAAATTAGAGATCTAGGACTGCCTGTATTGTCGTGAAGTTGCAGACATGTCATTGATCACATTTAATAGAGACTGTTGAATTCTATATTGGGACTTGCAACTGCATTTAAACACTGCAAAACCTATGATAATACATTACAAAATATTACTATATTCACTTCAAGGCAACTGTAAGATCATTGATTCTGACAAGGGCTTCACAAGTAATTGCAAAAAATAACTTCAACTTTTAATATGCACTCAACCACACAGAAGTAAAATGGGCTCTAGTACATTTGCACAAGCGTTTACATTTTCGTTATGTAATATTTTCTTGTTGTAGTGTATTGTGCGATATTATATATATATATATTAGGGCTGTCAAGTTAACGCGTTAATAACGCGTTAACGCAAAAAAAAATTAACGCCACTAATTATTTTAACGGGATTAACGCATGTGTATTTTTTTTCCTCGGCCGCCCCGTTGTTTCAGAGCGCATCGAGTTTAAAATACCATCTACAAGCTGATGCTGACAGCCCCGCTCCTGCCGCCCGCTTGTGGCAGACCACACTTCCACGCTCACCGGCAGGCACCGACTGGCCATCGGGAGGACCGGGAGGGTGTGTGTTTGTGTGGCCCGAGCGAGCGAGAGAGAGACCTTACGTGCATTACCGTACCGCAGTGTGAACGCGGCTATTGTTGTTGTTAGCATCTGGTGCTAGCTAGCTGCGCTAACGGATATAAGGAGCTGTTTAAATGAAAACAGAGGAGCGCTCCATCCACACAACTGCACCGAGCACTTGACTTGATGCAGGAAGCAGACAGCGGGACATTGTAGGAGAAGTCAGCACACTCATGATTGCAGCAACATGATTGCAGCGTCCAAGCAGCTCCCGTTCGAGCATATGCCTTGAGTTGCACATAGCTCCAACGATCACACACACACACACACACACACACACACACACACACACACACACACACACACACACACCACACACACACACACACACACACACACACACACACACACACACACACACACACACACACACACACACACACACACACACACACACACACACACACACACACACACCATTTGTATTGTATGAGAGAGGTTCCAGGTTGAATTGAGGCGAATATTTGTAATGTTCAGAGGTTGTTGTGTTTAATATTCATGAGAATATTTGTCATTGTTCAAATGATAATAAACATTAGCATAAAGCATATTTGTCCACTCATATGTTGATAAGAGTATTAAAAACTTGAAAAATATTCCTCTAAGGTACATTTAGAACAGATAAAAAATGTGCGATTAATTTGCGATTAATCGCGATTAACTATGGACAATCATGCGATTAATCGCGATTAAATATTTTAATCGACTGACAGCCCTAATATATATATATATATATATAAAAATAACACAATCAAAAAACAGTAACCGTAGATAAAATGTAAATGTAATGCAATTTCACAACACAACCTAACCTTTAGTTGATGCTTTCACAGTAGACTGCTGTCCTGTGAATGCATCCGAGTCAGACCCATCACTGCAGTGCACTACAGCTTTAAGAGGGGAGACAGAAAGTTCATAAATTAGAAATAGTGTTGAATAAATGGTACATATAGCGATAGGGAATATTTGAAATTGTGTAAAGGTCCAAAATGCCAAATTAGACCAAAAAAACATGGATGTCGTCCAAACCACTATCTGCCCACCCTGACATCTACTACCAACAAAGGTATGGCAAAGCACAGTGGAAGAATCTCCTCAACACAGGAGATAACAAGGGACTTCACTTTGTGCATGTGACATCTTTAATCCACTATACGTTTACATATTGTTTTTTTTACTGCTATCTGCTAAGCAACTACTTATTAGTACACCATCTGAGACTGAGTGGATCCTTAAAGTATGCTTAACATTTGAAAGCAAACACTTACCCATTTCCTTTGCCACAGTGTGGGAGCTGCATGGCTCTTCCTCAGACTGATCAGCCAAATCTTTAGCCGCTGTAAGATTATGGAGCACAGAAAGAGTTGTTGATGTAGATAGCATTACTATATGGAAGTATGTTTGGGTTTTTTTCAGCTATATTATAACTTCATTGGAACTATTTCAAAATTGGATATCTGAAAAGCCACTCTTGAATGAATGTATGAATGTACTGTTTAATTATATTTTCATTACATATCGCCCAATGCTGTGTTAAAATAAAAATACTCTCGTTTCTAGCGCCCTAATGTCATTTACTTATTTAAGAGTTAAGATAAAACGCTAAACCTTCGTAATTGAGATATTTCAGAGTTTATTTGACAATTTAACTAATTTAACCCATAACAACCCAGACCCATTTCTACTTTTGGGGAAATTAAGGGGAAAATAATTTAGACTAAATAGACCACATTTCTGACAATGTGACATTGAACTTTAATGGTAAAGTAACTCTTATTTATAACTTAATTAATGAGGGGGATTTTTTGATTTAAATTTGTTTTAACATTCTTTGAATTGAAGAATAAAGAATATATTAACTAAATATAATTGGATCACCTAAATTAACTGAGCAGGTCATACTCATATTTCTAATTGTGACATATGTGTTACTCCAGATTTACTGTGAAAGTTTAAGGTTAATGTCCCGATGTGACATCAGTTGTCACAGCGATATTTATCTAATTTGTGTCATATCAATTTGATCAAGAAATGTTAACAGGTTCAATGTAACAAGTACATGTTATGTAAGCATTTTAATTCTTAAATGGCTTGATTTGTACCTTTAGCAACCAAAAACAAGCCTCTGAAATGTACCTAGTTCTGTCACATGTCTTAGCCCCGGCACATGACCCACCAGACTTTTCAGGGTGTGTCACTTAAGGAATTTATGAGATAAAACAAGTCTAAAGCTGTATAAGGAACTTTACAAAACATTTAAATGTCATGTAAGCGCTTTGAGCTCCAGCAAGGGGCTTTATAAATGTAATTTTTATTATTATTATTATGTACCACGTGGGTCCTCATGGTTTAGCTAGCAACCTCAAATCAGATAGCACAGAACACAAAGTGTAATACAATGTGTCAATGAGATGATTTCGCAATGCAGTGTTACTGATTTCTCAAATGACAAAAATATATTTTCAATTCATACTTACATTCTGACACTAACGCTTCGGGGCCCCATCCTCTTTCGCTTGCTTCTCCTCGAGTCCATTTTCAGTTCCTAGCGTGTAGACTAGACTAGAGCATAGATAGCCTTTACATATAAAATGGAGACGTTGAGTTTTATCCATACAGTCTATGGTTGTTTTATCACTAGCCGAGATGCACCGTGACAGGCTCATGGCGAATCGTAGCAACTTGAATGCTATGAAGGGGCGTGTGTCCTTGCATAGTGCTCCAGCCGGATCTCGATTTTCAGCGCATTAACACTTTATTACGGTTTTAATATTTTAATTGTATATCCAGTGCATAATAAAGAAGCTGTGCTTTGTCAATTGAAACAAGGAAGATGAAATACCATGATTCAAAACATCAAAACTATTGGTTTGAATCGTAGTGAACAGAAATGAGGATCAGGTGCTAGGGCGCTAGTGCGCTCAGCGGAGTTCATCTTGAACTACGCTGGGTGTCAGGGTTTGTGGACGGGCCCGGGGGCACACGCAGTAAGGAACGTAGCGTAGTAACGTATCCCGCAGTAGTCAGGTTTTTGGTTATCATGACACTGCACACCAAAGTACTCAGTCTTATTGACGGAAGACAGACTTTTAAAAAAAAAGAAAAAATTTATTGAATGGCTAAATGAAAAAGGAATTGATTCAAGGAAAATGAAATGCAAACTCTGCAAAAAGAGGATGAAACTGGAGAAACACTCAAACGTCGACGGACTGCAGTGGTAGGCTAAGTCGTACATTTTTAGCACGGGTTTTAACGATGACTTCCTCTGTTTACTGATATGTAATGTTACAAAGATAAGTTCTTTATCAGGAAAAAAGGACTAGGAATTTACGATTTGTCTTTTGTAGGAAGTGCCGACGTAAAAAACACCGAGGGAAAACGACGAAGAAGTCAGTGAGGTCACTGTCCCTGTTTCAGAGGAGCAAATTGTCCTTGTTCAGCTGGATGAAATACATTTACAGGTAATATGAATTCATCAATAATATCAGTCATTTCCTCAAAGCACAGCAAATGAATGCCTGTAAGTATTACGTTTATTTTAAGCATGTTGACTGTTGTTTAACATTACCGATATCTAAATGCTAATTTCAGTTAGCGCGTCAATGACGTTATCCATTAAATGTTAGCATTGAGCTAGCGGACTAAGCGCTAGTTATTTGGCAATTCACAACGCAGGCTGCTTGGAGGTGTGGCGCCGCTTTCACACACCAAGCCCCCAGGAAGTGCGCCGGACTCTGAGGAGAACACTCGAGATTTATTTCCCTCGGCATTATGAACGCGCATCCAACCCACGGGACCGCGCCGCCCGGCACCTTCATGTTACGTGTTCTGTATGCGTTTTACCCTTAACCATATACTGTATATATAAAGGTTTTACCTTTACCCATGGATGCACAATAAGAACGGACGTATCGCCTTACCGTTCGGGTGTTCAGAGCAGAGCTCCCTGTTGGAGCGGCAGAGCGTGATGTGAACAGAAAAATGTTTCTGTCGCAATATTATTTAAGGAATCGTTGAGCTAGCTAACTAGCATACATTGTCACTATCTGCTAACATTAGCTTTAGCTTTCGTTTTCTAATAGTTTTTCTCATAGGCTATAAACAGAATAGATCTTGTACTTGAGTAAAACAGAAGTACTCAGATATTGCACTTAGTATTAAGTACTCAGATCTTGTATTAGAGTAAAAGTAAAAGTACCAGAGTGTACGAATACTCTGTTAGAGTAAAATTCCTGCATTCAAAATGTTCCTCAACAAAAAAATGGGTTCAGAATGTTACAATGTGTGATTATTCTAATAGCTTAACAATACATGTGTAGATGCTCTGATACAGGGAAACTTGATAGATATAATTAATTAGCAACATTAAAATATTCTGTTTCATCTTGAGTAATAACAAATGTCTAATGTGAATTATATAATTAATTATACATTAGCCACTGGTGCTGAATGCGTTCTTCTTCATATGCTTTTGTTCATATTTAGTAATTCTATATTGATCTTTAACAGATTTTCCCAGGGACTGCAGCTAAGGCAAATTGACATGCTGCAGGATGGCGTGGCAGGAAGCAGTCGCACGCTGTCAAAAATTAGCCTGAAGTTGAGGAAGGTCTGCAAGAGTGCAATCAAGAGGAGAGAAAGGAGGGGAAAGCAGAGACTTGGAGGACCAAACGAATTTGTCATGCTGGACGAAAGCAACTTCTACCACAAAAGGAAGGTGTGTATAAACTACAGAGCCTTAGCCTTTGGCCTCACTAAAACTAAAACCTTTGTTTTTCAAGGTGAAATAACAACATATCTTTTAAGGTCAGAGATTAACAAATGAATGAGCAAAGTAATGTAATTTTATAATTGTGTCATTTCACACCCTTGTGACTGGCGAGATAAAGTATACATTAGAGAGAGCCAGCTCCACAGTGTATACACAGTCAAATAACAGAAAAAAAGAATTTAGAAGCTAAGAATGATCTCATCCAATCAGATCATTAAGGAAATAAATCCTTATTCTTACTTTGTATTACTAACATTTTAAAAGTGCATAATCTATTTATATATCATCTAATTCCAATATATATCTTACATTTTCATGTTTCTTGCAGCAAAATAAGCAAACTTTAACTTAATAAAATTAAACAGCCTTTTCTGTTTGTACCACGACATTTTAATTTTTTTCTCTTTTTTTGAGAAAGGAAGTGAATATTTTTAAATTGTAAAAGAAAGCAAATAAACACATTTCACTTTGTTTATCAATTGAAATGCCTGATGTTTATTTTTATATAACTGTTGTCCTTTTTCACTGCTTTATTACAGTATGGTAGGGGAAGATTCGGTCCTACGTGGAGGAGGGAGAGGAGAAAATGGGTCTTACATTACTTTACTTGAGGGGACACACAATGCTTAACGAATGGTTAAGTAGGCATTAGGTAATGGGTAACTACTGTTTTTGATGCATTACTTTACTTGAGGGGACACACAATGCTTAACGAATGGTAAGGTAAGCATTACTTAATGGGTAACTACTGTTTTAGTAACGGTAAGGTAATCATTAGGTAATGGGAACTACTGTTTTTGTTTGCGTTCCTTGAGTTTACCGTACCAAACGGCCTAAGTAATGGTAAGGTAAATCGGATCCACCTCCACCAGTTGATCCAGGATGGGACCCAAGCCAGCCGAAGATGGCAGGTTTAAATGTGCCCTGCTGCAGCGGACACATTGCTTCAATCAAAGTCTCCCAGGAACCTCTCATTAAGTAACCATTAACGAATAATTCATTAATACAGTACCCCAGTCTGTTTACCAGCAACTAAGCATTAGTTCACTCAGGAACTCCTCATTAAGTAACCATTAACGAATGATTCGTTAATACAGTACCGCCCCAGTCTTTTACCAGTAACTAACTAACCATCCATCGCAGTCACTGAGGAACACTCATTAAGTAACCATTAACGAATGAGATTCGTTAATACAGTACCCCGCCCCAGTCTGTTTACCAGTAACTAACCATAAATTTCACTGAGGAACTACTCATTAAGTAACCATTAACGAATGATTCATTAATACAGTACCCCCCAGTCTGCTTTACCAGTAAACTAACACATTAGTTCCTCACAATCGCAGTCACTGAGGAACTACTCATTAACTAACCATTAACTATCTAGTAGTTCCTCAGTAACTAAGCACAATTTTGTGTACACCTTATTGTAAAGTGTTACCGATTTGCCAAACTGAAATATAGGTATGTGATGGATTGCCAATTATATTTGGTCCAGAGTTTGACCTTTATAGCCCTCAGGATAAATTGTCAAAACTTTGGTGATCATTGACTTTATTGTACGACACGTGTCTTCAATAGGGGCTCCATGAGGAGTTACTGCAGGTCGTCAGGAAATGATGGTTTGATAATGGGTATTTTCCCCCAAAAAAATGTATTATGGGTCTGGCAGATATGGCAGGTTAACAATGGAGATGCAATTTGGTCATTGCACTAACAAGGGGGGGTGGCATCCCCTTACAATTGCCTATTGGTGTTAGTG
>NC_047515.1:29976146-30023646 GCF_902827115.2 Pseudochaenichthys georgianus
TTTTACATCTCATTTAAAAAGGTGGTTGCTACTTTATCAGTGGCATACTGTGACAATAACTGGGACTCAGCTCAGCCACACTTAGCAGACAGACCAAAAAAGTGTCAACACGACAAAATATTTAGATGGATAAACGGCAGACTACTGTGACAACAGCAGCTGGCTATGGAGTGCAACTGTTGCATGAAATGACGGCAACCACCACACAATTACATTACAATTATAAATATATTAATTTAGAGTTTGTCTTTAACTGTATGAGACTACTACTGATACTCTCATTGAGCACTAGATAATTGTCTGTTTGGAAGCTGCTTTAATATATTAATGTGAGTCAAAAGTACATTTTACACATATATTCCTGCTTACATGATGTAGTGGGACATCCTGGTATTTTTAAGTTGAAAGTGCAATATCCAAATTGCAAGAAGCTGCAATTATTATTTTTCAGCTAAATTTGAGAATACAAAATTATTTCCTTTTTCTTCAGTAAAATCTGGACTTTCACTCTCTCTAGATCTAATCAATTACAGGTGGCAGCCATCTGTAATTTAGGTTACTTTGAAAAAAACAAATGGTGACAGCACTTAATTGTCTAAAGCTAACTGTGAGTGACGTGCATTGATACATTTTTGAGGAAATATAATCTATCTAACAATCTATGTAAGCACTGAAAGCATCTGAAGCAGAAATACAGAACTTCTTTATCTATGTCATTGTATGCCAACCTGAACAATCTTTGAATTGCGTTCTGCAAAACTGACAAGACGAAATGCAAAACATGGTGGACATTTCCTCGCGATAGGACTCAGAATGGTGAAACCAATTTGTGTCCACACCTGTAATAAGAAAGTATAAAACAATAAGCCTAAGGTTTAATTTAGCAAGCTTATTGAAATTGAATTTGTAAAATACAATATTCTTACTCAATATCCCACAAAAAGTGTGCCTTTTTCCGGAACGCGTCCTGGCTGACGGTATTTCTTACTTTCCAACAACCAGAGAAAGCGTCAAATATGCCATGTCTCCAGCATCAAGACTACCTCCAAAAGAATGCTCTGCAGCAATTCTGCGGTAGCTATGGACATATTTTTCAAGAACCAGGTTAACAACAGAACTGAATTTCAAACAAATATTTTGGGTATATTTATATATTGATTAAGCTCCTTCTTCAATAACCAACCAAAGAAGTGGTTACCTTAAGATCCAGCAACATGTCTTTCTTGTGGTCCACCTCTTTTTTGGGCGGTAATCTCTTTTATTGATCCAACCACTTAAAAACACAAAAACAACCAGAAGATGATGCAGGCTGACGTTTTTATGTCTTATCTTATGTTACCTAGTTAGCATTCTTCTTTTATTATGCATATTTGACTAATCACTCCCCTTTTAAACTTTTTAACTGTCCTATAGTACACATTGGAATGATTTCTTAATTTATTTGTGTACAACTTTATTAAATAGATAAGGTGTGCTCTCTCTCTTGCTCCTCGGCTCCACATTGCTTTTTCTCCCGAATGCAACTCTGTTGTGTGTCTGTGAGAGCGTTCACACGTGTGTATGAGAGATTTTTACCAGTGGCGAGCCTGTCTCTGAGGGCCTAAGATATCTACAAAATAATATTTAAAAACATTAAAACAAATTATATTTTTCTTTATATATTTTTTTAAATATGTTTTTAGTACTATTTGTCAATAGTTTTACCAAAAATAACTTGATTAAATTGTATTTAAAATAACATTTCCAAAGAAATAAATCCTTTGAATCTGCCTATTCAGTTTCTGTTTGAATGTGAAGGGTTAATGAAAGAAGCTCATCTCTGCGAGTCTGTGAAGACAGGAGCTGATTGGACGTCCAGCTATGAATTCACAGAGGGCCAGCTATAGTAACTGAACGAGAGTAATGTCAAATGACAGTACAATGACCAATCATATCTTCCCTCTAAATGGGTGGGCTTTATTATCGCGGACTTTATGACAAGTTCAGCCCGCTGTGAAACGTTTCTTGTTTCCATAGCAACAACAACTGTCAACAGCGTAAACTTGCCTTCAAAATAAAAGCATGCCAAATTACACTTAAGACATACAACTGCAACGAAAGTAACAAACACAATGCCAATATCCTTTTCAATTTCAAAAGGAAACACAATTGGGTTATCTACAGGTAGATTGTTCTTGTGTGGTTTTTTTTTCGACGACCCAACCTATCACATCATCTACGCCCCACCATGTGGGCGCGACCCACACTTTGAGAAAGCTGCGCTAAGGCATGTATACGACACTCCTCCACTAATTAAGTGTAATGACTTTACAGTACATGAGCAAATCCGTTTCAGTTTTAGTGTTTTCAGTATGAAACACACATTCTGACAGCACCTGCCTAAGCAGGTTTAGCCCTGTTCACTAGCTGTTCCTTCTACACTGAGCAATGATCAGCTCCTGTCACATAATTCACTGTAGTTCTACCTCCTTACTTCCCAAGTCAGACACTGTGTAGGTGGCCAACTTACCTCTCTTTGCAGTCTTTCCTTTTGTCTTCTTCGCTTTTTTCCCTCTTTTTTTCTTGTTCTTCTTCTTACGCTGCCTCTTCCTCTTCTTCCCTCTGTCTGACGAAGAGGATGAGGAGGAGGAACTGGAGGAATTGGAGGAGGACGAGGAGGTGGAGGATGAAAAGGAGTTGCCTGCCCCTATTTGGTCACCTTCAGAAATAACTGGCGCCTTAACTGATGCCATTTTTAGAAGGGCCAAACCTGAAACAAACAAGAGGATTAGAAGATAACTATTGTTACCACTAAGGGTCAGAACATTTACAATAATCTTTAAACCTTATATTGTGTGTTCAGAGTTTCACGCAGATCGGTGAAAATTCATAGTGTTTTTCACTACATTCGAAATAGTGAAACATATCGTGACCTGAAATGTTAGGTAAGTGAAACAATTTGTGGCGAATGTGATATGCCTGTTCCAAGTTTCCCCCGAACAAACGGACTCAACATATTTTAACAAGTGACTGTTCTTTCCCTCTCAATCCAACCCTCTACTGTCGGTTGATAAGTGAGAGAAGTGAGCTGGAGCTGTCAAGCTCCACCCCACCATTTGGTGCTGTCCGTCCTATATGCTTGTCATGATATGTTTGCAGTGAAATGACTGAATTGCTGATGCAACTAGTCATCTGCAAGCATGTATGGCCTCATGGACTGTGATGAGGAATGTTGTAGGGCTTGGTGTATGTGCCCGTTTTTTTTTTCTTTCTCAAAAGCTATCGGATGCCAATAAGTAATTATTTAATCATTATTGATTTGCTTACCCTCAGCCAGCTGTATCCTCAGATAGTCCCTTTCGCTTTCAAGATATAATACTTTGTCCTTTAAAGCATCTATCCTTATTTTTAAGGCATTGTTTTCAAGTTTTCTGTGCTTCAGAGCTGCTATGGCTGTGGGAGCTGCAGAAACATCTGTAATGACAAAAACGGCAAAAAAAACATTATCTTTTCTGTAGTTATTACACAAATAGTATGTATAGGCAGATTGTGGTTCCATGCCTTTGCTTAGCGTTTTCAAGAAATGTACAATAAAATGTCAAAATTAGAGATCTAGGACTGCCTGTATTGTCGTGAAGTTGCAGACATGTCATTGATCACATTTAATAGAGACTGTTGAATTCTATATTGGGACTTGCAACTGCATTTAAACACTGCAAAACCTATGATAATACATTACAAAATATTACTATATTCACTTCAAGGCAACTGTAAGATCATTGATTCTGACAAGGGCTTCACAAGTAATTGCAAAAAATAACTTCAACTTTTAATATGCACTCAACCACACAGAAGTAAAATGGGCTCTAGTACATTTGCACAAGCGTTTACATTTTCGTTATGTAATATTTTCTTGTTGTAGTGTATTGTGCGATATTATATATATATATATTAGGGCTGTCAAGTTAACGCGTTAATAACGCGTTAACGCAAAAAAAAATTAACGCCACTAATTATTTTAACGGGATTAACGCATGTGTATTTTTTTTCCTCGGCCGCCCCGTTGTTTCAGAGCGCATCGAGTTTAAAATACCATCTACAAGCTGATGCTGACAGCCCCGCTCCTGCCGCCCGCTTGTGGCAGACCACACTTCCACGCTCACCGGCAGGCACCGACTGGCCATCGGGAGGACCGGGAGGGTGTGTGTTTGTGTGGCCCGAGCGAGCGAGAGAGAGACCTTACGTGCATTACCGTACCGCAGTGTGAACGCGGCTATTGTTGTTGTTAGCATCTGGTGCTAGCTAGCTGCGCTAACGGATATAAGGAGCTGTTTAAATGAAAACAGAGGAGCGCTCCATCCACACAACTGCACCGAGCACTTGACTTGATGCAGGAAGCAGACAGCGGGACATTGTAGGAGAAGTCAGCACACTCATGATTGCAGCAACATGATTGCAGCGTCCAAGCAGCTCCCGTTCGAGCATATGCCTTGAGTTGCACATAGCTCCAACGATCACACACACACACACACACACACACACACACACACACACACACACACACACACACACACACACACACACACACACACACACACACACACACACACACACACACACACACACACACACACACACACACACACACACACACACACACACACACACACACCATTTGTATTGTATGAGAGAGGTTCCAGGTTGAATTGAGGCGAATATTTGTAATGTTCAGAGGTTGTTGTGTTTAATATTCATGAGAATATTTGTCATTGTTCAAATGATAATAAACATTAGCATAAAGCATATTTGTCCACTCATATGTTGATAAGAGTATTAAAAACTTGAAAAATATTCCTCTAAGGTACATTTAGAACAGATAAAAAATGTGCGATTAATTTGCGATTAATCGCGATTAACTATGGACAATCATGCGATTAATCGCGATTAAATATTTTAATCGACTGACAGCCCTAATATATATATATATATATATAAAAATAACACAATCAAAAAACAGTAACCGTAGATAAAATGTAAATGTAATGCAATTTCACAACACAACCTAACCTTTAGTTGATGCTTTCACAGTAGACTGCTGTCCTGTGAATGCATCCGAGTCAGACCCATCACTGCAGTGCACTACAGCTTTAAGAGGGGAGACAGAAAGTTCATAAATTAGAAATAGTGTTGAATAAATGGTACATATAGCGATAGGGAATATTTGAAATTGTGTAAAGGTCCAAAATGCCAAATTAGACCAAAAAAACATGGATGTCGTCCAAACCACTATCTGCCCACCCTGACATCTACTACCAACAAAGGTATGGCAAAGCACAGTGGAAGAATCTCCTCAACACAGGAGATAACAAGGGACTTCACTTTGTGCATGTGACATCTTTAATCCACTATACGTTTACATATTGTTTTTTTTACTGCTATCTGCTAAGCAACTACTTATTAGTACACCATCTGAGACTGAGTGGATCCTTAAAGTATGCTTAACATTTGAAAGCAAACACTTACCCATTTCCTTTGCCACAGTGTGGGAGCTGCATGGCTCTTCCTCAGACTGATCAGCCAAATCTTTAGCCGCTGTAAGATTATGGAGCACAGAAAGAGTTGTTGATGTAGATAGCATTACTATATGGAAGTATGTTTGGGTTTTTTTCAGCTATATTATAACTTCATTGGAACTATTTCAAAATTGGATATCTGAAAAGCCACTCTTGAATGAATGTATGAATGTACTGTTTAATTATATTTTCATTACATATCGCCCAATGCTGTGTTAAAATAAAAATACTCTCGTTTCTAGCGCCCTAATGTCATTTACTTATTTAAGAGTTAAGATAAAACGCTAAACCTTCGTAATTGAGATATTTCAGAGTTTATTTGACAATTTAACTAATTTAACCCATAACAACCCAGACCCATTTCTACTTTTGGGGAAATTAAGGGGAAAATAATTTAGACTAAATAGACCACATTTCTGACAATGTGACATTGAACTTTAATGGTAAAGTAACTCTTATTTATAACTTAATTAATGAGGGGGATTTTTTGATTTAAATTTGTTTTAACATTCTTTGAATTGAAGAATAAAGAATATATTAACTAAATATAATTGGATCACCTAAATTAACTGAGCAGGTCATACTCATATTTCTAATTGTGACATATGTGTTACTCCAGATTTACTGTGAAAGTTTAAGGTTAATGTCCCGATGTGACATCAGTGTCACAGCGATATTTATCTAATTTGTGTCATATCAATTTGATCAAGAAATGTTAACAGGTTCAATGTAACAAAGTACATGTTATGTAAGCATTTTAATTCTTAAATGGCTTGATTTGTACCTTTAGCAACCAAAAACAAGCCTCTGAAATGTACCTAGTTCTGTCACATGTCTTAGCCCGGCACATGACCCACCAGACTTTTCAGGGTGTGTCACTTAAGGAATTTATGAGATAAAAACAAGTCTAAAGCTGTATAAGGAACTTTACAAAACATTTAAATGTCATGTAAGCGCTTTGAGCTCCAGCAAGGGGCTTTATAAATGTAATTTATTATTATTATTATTATGTAACACGTGGGTCCTCATGGTTTAGCTAGCAACCTCAAATCAGATAGCACAGAACACAAAGTGTAATAACATGTGTCAATTGAGATGATTTCGCAATGCAGTGTTACTGATTTCTCAAATGACAAAAATATATTTCAATTCATACTTACATTCTGACACTAAACGCTTCGGGGGCCCCATCCTCTTTCGCTTGCTTCTCCTCGAGTCCATTTTCAGTTCTAGCGTGTAGACTAGACTAGAGCATAGATAGCCTTTACATATAAAATGGAGACGTTGAGTTTTATCCATACAGTCTATGGTTTTATCACTAGCCGAGATGCACGTGACAGGCTCATGGCGAATCGTAGCACTTGAATGCTATGAAGGGGCGTGTCTTGCATAGTGCTCCAGCCGGATCTCGATTTTCAGCGCATTAACACTTTATTACGGTTTTAATATTTTAATTGTATATCAGTGAATATAAAGAAGCTGTGCTTTGTCAATTGAACAAGGAAGATGAAATACCTGATTCAAAACATCAAAACTATTGGTTTGAATCGTGTGAACAAGAAATGAGGATCAGGGTGCTAGGGCGCTAGTGCGCTCAGCGGAGTTCATCTTGAACTACGCTGGGTGTCAGGGTTTGTGGACGGGCCGGGGCCGCAGTAACGTAGTAGTAACGCCGCAGTAGTCAGGTTTTTGGTTATCATGACACTGCACACCAAAGTACTCAGTCTTATTGACGGAAGACAGACTTTTAAAAAAAAGAAAAAATTAATTGAATGGCTAATGAAAAAGGAATTGATTCAAGGAAAAATGAAATGCAAACTCTGCAAAAAGAGGATGAAACTGGAGAAACACTCAAACGTCGACGGACTGCAGTGGTAGGCTAAGTCGTACATTTTTAGCACGGGTTTTAACGATGACTTCCTCTGTTTACTGATATGTAATGTTACAAAGATAAGTTCTTTATCAGGAAAAAAGGACTAGGAATTTACGATTTGTCTTTTGTAGGAAGTGCCGACGTAAAAAACACCGAGGGAAAACGACGAAGAAGTCAGTGAGGTCACTGTCCCTGTTTCAGAGGAGCAAATTGTCCTTGTTCAGCTGGATGAAATACATTTACAGGTAATATGAATTCATCAATAATATCAGTCATTTCCTCAAAGCACAGCAAATGAATGCCTGTAAGTATTACGTTTATTTTAAGCATGTTGACTGTTGTTTAACATTACCGATATCTAAATGCTAATTTCAGTTAGCGCGTCAATGACGTTATCCATTAAATGTTAGCATTGAGCTAGCGGACTAAGCGCTAGTTATTTGGCAATTCACAACGCAGGCTGCTTGGAGGTGTGGCGCCGCTTTCACACACCAAGCCCCCAGGAAGTGCGCCGGACTCTGAGGAGAACACTCGAGATTTATTTCCCTCGGCATTATGAACGCGCATCCAACCCACGGGACCGCGCCGCCCGGCACCTTCATGTTACGTGTTCTGTATGCGTTTTACCCTTAACCATATACTGTATATATAAAGGTTTTACCTTTACCCATGGATGCACAATAAGAACGGACGTATCGCCTTACCGTTCGGGTGTTCAGAGCAGAGCTCCCTGTTGGAGCGGCAGAGCGTGATGTGAACAGAAAAATGTTTCTGTCGCAATATTATTTAAGGAATCGTTGAGCTAGCTAACTAGCATACATTGTCACTATCTGCTAACATTAGCTTTAGCTTTCGTTTTCTAATAGTTTTTCTCATAGGCTATAAACAGAATAGATCTTGTACTTGAGTAAAACAGAAGTACTCAGATATTGCACTTAGTATTAAGTACTCAGATCTTGTATTAGAGTAAAAGTAAAAGTACCAGAGTGTACGAATACTCTGTTAGAGTAAAATTCCTGCATTCAAAATGTTCCTCAACAAAAAAATGGGTTCAGAATGTTACAATGTGTGATTATTCTAATAGCTTAACAATACATGTGTAGATGCTCTGATACAGGGAAACTTGATAGATATAATTAATTAGCAACATTAAAATATTCTGTTTCATCTTGAGTAATAACAAATGTCTAATGTGAATTATATAATTAATTATACATTAGCCACTGGTGCTGAATGCGTTCTTCTTCATATGCTTTTGTTCATATTTAGTAATTCTATATTGATCTTTAACAGATTTTCCCAGGGACTGCAGCTAAGGCAAATTGACATGCTGCAGGATGGCGTGGCAGGAAGCAGTCGCACGCTGTCAAAAATTAGCCTGAAGTTGAGGAAGGTCTGCAAGAGTGCAATCAAGAGGAGAGAAAGGAGGGGAAAGCAGAGACTTGGAGGACCAAACGAATTTGTCATGCTGGACGAAAGCAACTTCTACCACAAAAGGAAGGTGTGTATAAACTACAGAGCCTTAGCCTTTGGCCTCACTAAAACTAAAACCTTTGTTTTTCAAGGTGAAATAACAACATATCTTTTAAGGTCAGAGATTAACAAATGAATGAGCAAAGTAATGTAATTTTATAATTGTGTCATTTCACACCCTTGTGACTGGCGAGATAAAGTATACATTAGAGAGAGCCAGCTCCACAGTGTATACACAGTCAAATAACAGAAAAAAAGAATTTAGAAGCTAAGAATGATCTCATCCAATCAGATCATTAAGGAAATAAATCCTTATTCTTACTTTGTATTACTAACATTTTAAAAGTGCATAATCTATTTATATATCATCTAATTCCAATATATATCTTACATTTTCATGTTTCTTGCAGCAAAATAAGCAAACTTTAACTTAATAAAATTAAACAGCCTTTTCTGTTTGTACCACGACATTTTAATTTTTTTCTCTTCTTTTTTGAGAAAGGAAGTGAATATTTTTAAATTGTAAAAGAAAGCAAATAAACACATTTCACTTTGTTTATCAATTGAAATGCCTGATGTTTATTTTTATATAACTGTTGTCCTTTTTCACTGCTTTATTACAGTATGGTAGGGGAAGATTCGGTCCTACGTGGAGGAGGAGAAAATGGGTCTTACATTACTTTACTTGAGGGGACACACAATGCTTAACGAATGGTTAAGTAGGCATTAGGTAATGGGTAACTACTGTTTTTGATGCATTACTTTACTTGAGGGGACACACAATGCTTAACGAATGGTAAGGTAAGCATTACTTAATGGGTAACTACTGTTTTAGTAACGGTAAGGTAATCATTAGGTAATGGGTAACTACTGTTTTTGTTTGCGTTCCTTGAGTTTACCGTACCCAAACGGCCTAAGTAATGGTAAGGTAAATCGGATCCACCTCCACCAGTTGATCCAGGATGGGACCCAAGCCAGCCGAAGATGGCAGGTTTAAATGTGCCCTGCTGCAGCGGACCATTGCTTCAATCAAAGTCTCCCAGGAACTCCTCATTAAGTAACCATTAACGAATAATTCATTAATACAGTACCCCAGTCTGTTTACCAGCAACTAAGCATTAGTTCACTCAGGAACTCCTCATTAAGTAACCATTAACGAATGATTCGTTAATACAGTACCGCCCCAGTCTGTTTACCAGTAACTAACTAACCATCCATCGCAGTCACTGAGGAACTACTCATTAAGTAACCATTAACGAATGATTCGTTAATACAGTACCGCCCCAGTCTGTTTACCAGTAACTAACCATAAATTCACTGAGGAACTACTCATTAAGTAACCATTAACGAATGATTCATTAATACAGTACCCCCCAGTCTGTTTACCAGTAACTAACCATTAGTTCCTCAATCGCAGTCACTGAGGAACTACTCATTAACTAACCATTAACTATCTAGTAGTTCCTCAGTAACTAAGCACATTTTGTGTACCTTATTGTAAAGTGTTACCGATTTGCCAAACTGAAATATAGGTATGTGATGGATTGCCATTATATTTGGTCCAGAGTTTGACCTTTATAGCCCCTCAGGATAAATTGTCAAAACTTTGGTGATCATTTGACTTTATTGTACGACACGTGTCTTCAATAGGGGCTCCATGAGGAGTTACTGCAGGTCGTCAGGAAAATGATGGTTTGATAATGGGTATTTTTCCCCCAAAAAAATGTATTATGGGTCTGGCAGATATGGCAGGTTAACAATGGAGATGCAATTTGGTCATTGCACTAACAAGGGGGGGTGGCATCCCCTCTACAATTGCCTATTGGTGTTAGTGATGATTAGCTATTGTAAGCATTTTTACACTAAACCAAGATAGTAAAAAATATCAACATGACACTTGTTCAACAACATCATGTAATTTGTTGTTGATTAACATTCCCATTTAACCCGAGGCACCGCTATAACTGAGCTTCACAGAGTTGCTATGGCTGTATACTATATTCCATACTTGGTCTTGTTTTCCTAATGCACAGAAAAGTCCCAACATGTTTTCTTTGTGTGCAACTTGAATCTTACTTATTTTGTTTTGTACTTGTTGGCACAAACACATAATACATAACAACAGAGAGTGTTTGTTGTAAGCTGATGCTTTTATTTTTCACACAAGAAAGAAATGAAGCGGAGAGAAGAGATGAAGAAGTTAAAAGACTGTTTGTTTCAGTATTGTGTCAGAATTCAACCTTTGTAAATTACAACTGGCAGCTGTTCGTTTACAATGATGGATTACATTTTCCAACTGAATAAATAGTGGGCTGTGAGCATGTGAGAATACAGGACAGTAAAAGTGATTAGAAAATGCCTTACATTGTGTATTCAAACTTGTGTTATTATTGCGTTGTTGTGGACCTGCAACCACATTTGTCCCAGTGGTTATTACCTGGCTGCTGACTGACTTTTTTTCATACACCATTATCCTGGTTGTGTGTGTGTGTTTTTTGTTTTGGTTCCTCTGACCCGCACTCTACTGTACAGTCAGTTTACAGTAACTGTTGTGGTTTCACACTGTGGGTATTCCTGGATATCAGAGGGTGTGAGCATGATGTATAACACGTATTTTAAAAGTCTTTGATCGTGTGTGTGTGTGTGTGTGTGTGTGTGTGTGTGTGTGTGTGTGTGTGTGTGTGTGTGTGTGTGTGTGTGTGTGTGTGTGTGTGTGTGTGTGTGTGTGTGTGTGTGTGTGTGTGTGTGTGTGTGTGTGTGTGTGTGTGCGTGCGTGCGTGCGTGCGTGTGTGTGTGTAACATATACCCTGCCGCTGAACATGGCTCTGTCACAGAGGAAATAACAGGGCTTGATTTCCCAAAATGGCCCTGAGTAATAATGATACCTTTGTCCGCTGACTTGCCGACTTAAGAAGAGAATAGAGCAGGGCATAATGATGAGTTGTGTAATGAGGACACCGTTTTGTTCACTGCTCAAATCCGGAAGAAAAGAAGAACTGATGAATTGAAGGTCATGAATATGTATTTCATATCTTAAATAACTGGTAAATGTAACTGTGTTCCTACTGAAGACTGTGATATATGCTGTGTGTAATGAATCAATCCAGTATTTTGTCATGTGAATGGCCCAGATGGCCTCAATATGTTGTTAGTCATTTACAGACAGCATATGTGACTGAGCTGCGAAACATTTAGAAATGATTGGCTAATTTTGGGGGATCTGTTTCATCTACACTTAAATTAGTTTTAGCAACATGCTGAAAGCCAGTGGGATACATGCCCATAACACGATTATATTTAGTTTAAAATTAAATTGTCAGTTGAGCAAATATTATCAACCCTCGAAGCTCCGAAGTCCAACCACCAAAATCCTATGAGACACAATGGCATCCACCAGCAGGGATCATGCAGTTCACAGGCTGACTGTACATGTTTTTCTTGACAGTTCTAGAAAACAGAGCCTAAACAAACACAGGATCAGACAGACTGACCTTCAGCTTTAATGCAACATGCTACAAACCAAAGTGCAGCACAGGAAAATGTTTTTCCTCCCACTAGTTTACAGTAGGCTACAACTTTAACTGAATTCATTACTATCAACTGTCTAGCTTCTTGCTGTCTTGTGGTTCATATAACATTTGGACTCTTTGTCTTCTTTCAAGTTATCAAGTTGGGGTCTCTCTCTAGGTCGTCCTCAGACGAGCCATCCATCGTCGCTTCCAGTCATCCCGGTTCTCCATACATCTGGCCAGTTCACCATCCGCTGCGATGTTTCTGCGGACTCCCGCCGCTGGAAGTATAGGATTTGGGATGACTTTGTTCTTCATGGTTGGCTTTACTATGCTGATTAAGGACTGGGGGGCGCAACTCCTCTCATACCTCATTCACACCAACGGTGTTTCAGGGCCGGTTCGGAGCTGGAGCTTGTTCACACCGCAGCGGAGCAGCCTCTTAGCTCCGGAATCCGGTTCGTTTCAAGCACCAAAAAATTGTCCGGCCAGAGCAAAAGCACCGCATACGTCACGCTTACATCGAGGCGGGGGTAGGGGCGGGATCAACTCCTGAACAACAACAAAAATCCGGCGTTGTATCCAGTTTGTACACAAAGATGGAGAAACTTAACAAGCAGCAGTGGTCCACTGAAGAGACCAGCTACTGGGAATCTGGTCTTCCGAAGAGGTACAGAGGAAGCTGGAGAACAATCAGCCATTGTTGTTGTTGTCGGTGTCAGCTGTGAGGGGTTTCCGCACGGTTTGGCTTTATGAAGCTGGCACGTAGACAGTTACGTCATGACGCAAACGATGACGCAATGACGCAGCACCAGTCGGACTCTGGGCAGTGTGAAAAGAGCCGGAGCTAAACCGAAGAACCGGTTCTGAACCTGAAAAGCTCTAGCACGGAGCTTGAACCGGAGTTGCGTTGGTGTGAATGAGGTATCAGTCCTGGTTTTTAGTTCAGAGTGTCCTTCTCCTAGATGGGTTGCCTTCCATGGCTATGAGCCCCATCTGCCCCTGCTATTTGCCCATAGCTGGGGAGCAGTTTTAGGGGACGGTGCCTTGCGCAGGGACACCTCGGTAGCACTTGGTCCTTCCGGGACTTGAACTGATGACTTTCCAGTCGCCAAGCCAAGTCCCTATGGACTTCGCCACCATCGTCCAAAGGGGTAATAACAGAGGAAAAACCTCATTATTTAGAAATGTAAAATTATTAATAAAATGTCCACTTGTTTATTTCTAAATACAAGGACCTACAGGAGTTATCTGATAAATGTGAAGCCAGTATATCTGAAACTGACTGACTCTGAGTCTGTTCTACTGACTTTAAGCAGCAGGTGGCAGCACCTCATTAGTGAACAGACTTTAACAGAAAAGATGACAGCTTCAAAATGCAAGGTAAGTACATGCCTTTGCACAACATGAAAGCTATGCATGTGGTTTGGTGGGGAAGCTCATAATGACCCACATTACTGGAAAACAAACAGTGTTTAAACCATCTAGAAGAAATCGGTGGCTGTTGATTCATGTGCATTGTTTAATATAGCTTTTAATGTTCTGTCATATTGTGTAAAGCAGCAATATCAGTAATTGTGATAGAAGTGAGCAGCCTTTGTTCTTGGAGAAGACATACATGAAGATTAAATAAACATGTTCAACCAGTTGGAAGGCAGACAGAGAGAGAAGTAGCAGACATATACAGTAGGAACATGTTCTTGTATGGTACAGAGGTTTCTGTACTTCTGCTTTAGAAATCTACTCCTCAAGTTATGTATTATGTTTCCATGTCATGTGTTACCACACTTAATGAGATGTTGTTGTTCTGTATCTGCTATGACAAGGGCCTCATCTTATTCATGTGTTGTCCCAAAATGCCAAGGCTGCACAGTCAAGTCTGTTGTGAGAGATTATCATAGTTTAAATGGGGACATGGGTCAGGGAGTAAACTTCACTCCCTGTAAATCAATTAAAACAAATATTCCCTAAATAAAAATGCAATCCTCATCTCTTTGTTCTGATTGATTCAGTTTGCGTGAAGCCTGACATCGTGTTATGTATTTTGGCCTTCTTGAGAGTCCCAGTGACATTTCAGTCTTTTAACACCATGTGTGCCTGCCACAAAAAGGTCAATAGCACCTTATTTTGGCAGCTTATAGGCATACTGACCTTTTTTTTTAAATATTGAGTTTACAATGCTGTAGCACTTAGATGAAGTGTGGCCATTTTTACTACTCAAAGGCCAACACAATTCCTCTGAATACTGTTATACAATATAGTGTATATAACCACAGCCTGAAACATTTTCTGGGTAGAGCCGAGTCTCTTGTTTTGCTTTTAAAGTAGAGCTGTGCCTCAGACAGAGAGGAAATGGAAAGGCTTTCAGAAGAGGAAGTGAGGCCCCTTGGTACGTAGGAGAGGAAGGTTCCAGTGGGGGGAAAGAATGCTATTCAAATCAAATCAAAAGCCTGCTTGGTACATTATGTACTATTCATAATCACACGTCGGCTCCTACGCCCTTTTCTCACAGTCTCTCTGTACCAACAAGCAAAGAAATAGTCACTCCTGTTTAGCACCTTATTGCTTCACCTTCAGTCCTGATAGCAATGGCTGCATGTTGTTGCAGCGACTCCACAAGGGCTCGCTAACATCCAGGTGTTAAAGCTGACCATGCAGACATGTGTGCAGTTGATAGGTGGACCCTTTTTTCAAGGGCGTTTCATAGACATATATCATAGGATTGTGGTGGCAGGTCATTGACTCTATTTTACCTCCCTTGAACCTTTCCTGGATAACATTTAGACTAATAAAGGACGTGTCTTTGCCCTAGCGGTACTATTGGTGATGGACAGATAAAACTGTCTGCCAGCCGACATATTTAAGGACCAGGTCAACATTAAAGAACATTTGCTTATTTTCTTAGATAAGAAGACTGACACAATATGCAAGCTTTATGCTAAACCCATGAGATAAATATGAAGCTAAAGCCAGCTCTGGCTAAATCAGGTAGCACAAATACTTGAGACAAAGATTATAAATCCATATAAAAACAGAAGTGTGAACATGACAAATAAGCACTATGTGGTTGTGATAATTAAATGCCTGGTGTTGTACCATCTGTGTGAAAAGGGAAAGGACTTCAACTAAGAAATAAGGACATGACAACTGTAGTTAGTTTGATGTTTCCCCTCTTGTACTATCGCTACCATCCTAAAGTTACAAACATGAGCTGGTATTGATTGTACACAAAAGCAAACAAGCATCATTCACAACATGATGAACCTTTTCTTTAGAGTTTGCTCTGGCAATAAGGCAAAGTCTAGTCAGGGGCCCCTTGTCTATTATTCCTCCACTATGGGCCTTTGCAGCTGTAACCATGCCTGAGGGGTCCCACACCTCATGTTGTTAACATCATATCAGTCTGTCGTAGTGATGCAACCAGGATTCAGACGAGACAAATATTTTTCCATTAATCAACAGTCTGTTTCTCACTACAATCACCCTAATTTGTTTAACATAGACAGGAGAAGAGAATACTGTGATGTGTTTTTGTGCTATGGCGTGATATCTGTTTTGCGTGTCCTGCAGTCAAACAGCTCTTCACTTTTAGAAACACCTAACAAGCCTCCCACGACAACTGCTACATCACACATGTTCCTGTCTGTCAGATCACGCTTTATGATTATTCTTGGTATACAGTTGACATGAAGAGTTAGAGTGGAAAGGGTTAATGGAAAGGAAGGGCTCACGTCTTCCTCAGGGTCAGGGTCTTTATTTTCTTTCCATGGAAAACCACCTACAACTCCCTCACACAACTACACGTGGCTGCTCCTGTCAAACCACAGGCTTTTTCAGTGTGGGTGATAAAACGTCTAACTGAGGGTTGTTTGGGGTTTTACCTCGATTAAAATAGCATTTAAAAAAGAAAACAATGACAGTATTATTCTTTTATTTATAACTGAAAAGCACTCTATGCTGTATTCTGTATGTGAGTGGATATCTTCTCTATGTGAAACCCTATGCAGTCGGTAAAAGCAGTACATGTATGCTCCACTTTGCAGCTGCCGTAATCACAACACTGTGTGCTGGTGTTTGTGGGTGATTGAGTTTTCTTTCTTGTTTTCCACGTAATATAAATAGTCATCTTTCATCACCAACCAAGTGTTTGCTGTTGTTTAACTGAGCAGATTGAGAACAGGACTTCATCTAATGTATTCTCTCTGTTTATTGCAAATATGTAATGTATAATCCACTTTACTACCATGGTGAAAATAATATTTGGTAGAAATAAGACACAGGTTATTGATTACCCACAAAAACCTCAATTCTCCAAGCTTTTTCAATATTACATTCCTCTTTAATCGGCAGGAGATTTGTGGCGCTACAGCACAATGAAGAATCTCCCCTTAACAAATGAAAAACAGATGTTTTTTTTGTTTTGCTGCAGGTAAAAAAACATACATTTGAAAGCTAAAACAAGGCAACAAATAGAGTTAAGGACAGAATACGTAACACGTGCTGTAATTCAAATTATGATTTCCTGTACAGGCACTGAGTTGAGTCAGTCATTACACGTGTAATGAAACATGTGCAGCAAACAGATGGCTGTGAATATGAGACAGATTATTCAGAGTGAAACAATCAAGTCCCACTGTGTCTGTACAGTTCATAGTCTTACTACAAAGATGACTGTATGCTTTCAGTTTGACATCCTAAACCACATAGGAAAAGCTAAAGAGACATCTACAAAGTATTGACAGCATTCAAACTTTACACTTGATTATTTTAAATATGAGTCTTTCAGTCACTCTGTCTAATGGTTATTATGAAATGGCTGTCCTGGGGGCTTACAATGGAATGTAACAGCATCACAGGTCTTAGAGTGCTTATATTATATTGTGGGTTTTAAAATATGGTATAATTGTTGCCCCATCCTTGTAAATAATCAAAAGCCATCACTGCTTAAGGGATATAATTACATTGCAGTTATCATCAATACAAAAACACTTTCTCATGGTGTAAGAAAAATTGCATATTCCTTTTACAGTGATTCTAATGATTTCACTTGCTGCTAAATATAGTAGATTATTCAAACCTAATGCTATAAACTAAGTTTTGAGTTTTGATTTTGTTAGATTTCTGTTGACCTAATATCCTATAATATTACATGTCGGTTAAAACACTTTGAACACCATCTTCGTACATTCTTTAGATTTATTGTCATGATTGCAGGTGATTCAGACACTGTCAGACACCTCTCTGACGTTTGGGACCATAAAGCACTTAATAGGTGGAATAAAACAATAAACCTGTGAACTTCACCCACTCATGAGCCTTCACACACACATACACACTGAGCAGTGGAGACACTCTGATGTCAGCTCAAATGTCCAGCACATACTCACCCTGTGTAATAAAACAGAAGAATAGACTATACTGTTTACACATAAAACAATATAGAGATACACTATCAGCTTACATATAATAAAACATGTACACTATTATATGGTCAAGTGACCAAAAACTATATTTATAAACACAATAAATTAAAAACAAACATACAGTATATGGTGAATCAGCTGACATAAAAAAAGCACACAGCCATAACCACATGAGGCTTAAAAAGAAAGCATGACTGTGTCAGTAAGGTCATGGAGAGGAAACATGTTATAAAAGTCCTTAACCTTAACCACTACTTTTTTGCTGAATCATAATAATGCTAAAAAAAACATCTGATTTAAGTTTTTTGACCTTTACACAAAGGGGATGGAAAAATTAGGATGAATGAAACGTCATAAAAAGAGGTAGTTGTTACCTTTGCACAATGTGGACTATAAAAAACACACACTGTTCCCTTTACTGTTTTAACAAGATGAGTCTGTTTGTCCCTTACAGTTCCTTTTTGGAAGCTGCACTTCCTCTGACAAAAGAAAAAAGGGTCTTATTATATCTGTAATGAGTTACACTTTTTATTGACTCATTCTTGTATTATTTCCATACTGGTCCCACATCTCAAATGAAACCACAGCCCTGATCTTACTTCTTGGTGTTTCTAACATCGCTTCTCTCTCATAGTGTTGTTTTACCTCTCATTGGGATGTACCCAAAAGTGCTACGTGCTAAATGGACCACCATCCCTTTAAATTAAGTGCAACCGCAGTTTCTGACTCGTTCTTTTTTTCTAAACAAATAATTAACCTCAATGAGTCATAGTGCTAACAGGAATTACACAGACAGTACTTTATTTGTCCTTGTGGAGTTATTTTTCTTCTTATAAATGCAATTTCACAAGAAGAAACTTTGACACTAAATACATAAAACAAATGCAACATAAACATGCAAAAAACTGATACACGTGATACATGATATTGCTATAAAATGTTTGAGGGTCACCTGCAGTTAATTACTTCCATAATCAAAGGCGACTCACGTTGTTATTGAGCAGGATAAAAATCCTGTTTCAAAGAATAGCTTTTCACTGTGACTGAGCAAGCACGTGCTCAGCTTTATCATTGTTAGATCAACACACACACACACACACACACACACACACACACACACACACACACACACACACACACACACACACACACACACACACACACACACACACACACACACACACACACACACACACACACACACACACACACACACACACACACACACACACTCACACACACACACACACACACACACACACACACACACACACACACACACACACACACACACACACACACACACACACACACACACACAGAACATTGCAATAGTCTTTTAGCTCAATCCGTTGTGTCTTTGTCATTACTTTCTTCGCGGTTTCCGTCTACACAACACTCACACAACCCCCCACACACACACACACGTTCCAACCCACCCACCCACACACACACACGCATGACCCAGACCAGCAGCTAAAAATGAACATAACCAACAGGAAGTTAACCTTTAAAAATGCTTCCACTACAACAGTTCTGTAATTTGATTAAAGCACTCTGCTTTGCAAAAACAGTAGACTGGCACACGCTTTTGACGGACAGTCGATTATATATACAGTATGTATACAAATAAGTACATTTAAAGTGGATTCTTCTGCTCGACACATTTTCATTAGCATGGTTTGTGTACTGAACACATGTGAAAGGCCAAAGTCTGATCCCATAACTTGAGCACGTGGCTCAACTTTTAAAGCAGTGAAAGACATTTCATTTAATACACAACATCTTTTGTTTATTGGTTTATTCTCACTGATACTAATGGCTATCCACCCTTGTTTTGATAAACATTCAATGTAACAATCTAATAGAATTGTAAAATGCAGAGTAACAGCATACCATTGGCATGACTGAGCGGTTTGTGAATAAAACATCGGTACTAAAAACAGTTTCAGAGCCAACATCATTGCATAACAACAACATTGATCACTGTGCCTTCATTGATGTGTCTTAACATTGCAAATATCGATGCTGATGACAACTTGTCCATTTGTTAAGTACAACTTAGTCCTGCTTAACAATAAGTAAAAGTTAGAGGAGCTTCTTTGTCATGGTGACAACAATAAACATGATGTGAAAAGTTCAGGAACAATGACAAACATAATTACTGTTGATTTAAAACAGGAAACAAACACAGCCTCCCCTGAGTTATTGACCCATCTCCCCACGTGGTTGTGGGGCACTGAAACGCCTTCCATAGTCTTTGTTCAGTACACATGTGGACCAAACCCATGCAGAACAAAGACTGCAGTTTATTGAATGGTCACTTAGAGCTGACTCAAAAAGATAATCAATCTTCATAGACCCCCATGTTATAATTACTAACTTCACACCTGGGGGGTATACTGCGAAGCAGGATTTTCGCTTAGCCGGCTAAATTCAGGGAAAACTCCGGCTTTCCGGTCATCCGAAGCTGGTTCTCTTTTTAGCAGGCTAGATCTCCATGGTAATATATGCTAAGCAGCTAACCTGGTCGGGACCAGGTTAGGTTGCAGGCTAAGAGCTCAACTCAGTGAAAGCACCGCCTGCTGACCAATCAGAGCTCAGTGTGCGGAGTTTAAAGCGATCAAGTCATATTACAGGAGAAAGGAAATACAGAAAAACTGCCGTCGCAGGAAAGACGGCCGGCAAAAATCACCGACTGTGTGAACGTGAACATGAATAGAATATCACCTCCATCTTCAGAGCAATCTGACTATTATAACATTAGCGTTAAGAAAGCTTACTTAAATATCGGCCACAACATAAGTAACCGGATCAGAGTACATTAAGTACAGTCCGCGGCATATCACTTCATAATGTATCATATATCTCCTTATCTGAGTCAGCTGAGCCGTATCTGGCCGTGCAACACTCACAGTGTCACATACTGTATGCAGAAGTATTATTTTAAGCAACACATAAGTTGACGAAACACTCGAGACAAATGTAATTGAAGTCAGATCGTGTTTTAGACGGGGCAGTGATATCATAAACCTGTTAATGTACGCATTCAAACACTTTTTCTTTTACCAGCTGTATTCACCTTGCAGGTGCAGCTCTGTGGCTTTGATCCTGGATAAAGTGTTTAAGTCATGGATGTTTAAAGTTTAACTTCTTCATTTTTGACTAGTATTAAAGTTCACTTTTCATTCAGGAAGTATGACGCTGCGCTGTCAGTGCGCTTCTCCATGTTTGTGATTGGTCGAATGCTCCAGATACCACCCCTTTCATGTGAACGCGCACCTAACTAGATAGGACACGGCTGGCTTGAGCGATCCACTTGATAACCAGCGTCGTAGTACAGTTTAGCGAGAGCGCGTATGTTTTGGATTAGGCCAACCGGCTAACTCAAACATATCCAGGTTAGGTTGAACCAGGTTCGTAGTATAGGCCCCTGAACTAAACATATGCTTAACATAAACTGCTTACGTTTGAAACATAGAGATATTTTCTCTATTAATGGCAACTGTACGGTGGTGAATTTTGAAACAACTGAACTGTTTTCTTTATTCAAACGGGAAAAGTTAAACAATATTTGGGGTGTTGCCGCTTTGGCTGACGGGTGACGCCAGATGCAAGCTGCTTGATGCTCTGCTTTTTCACCCGGATCGACAACAACGCCATACTATGTCCATGTTTTCTACAGTTTATGGAAAAAACTAATCTATACCTCTGGATCTTCAGAGTAAATCAACTAGAAGATTTACGATAGTCCAGACCACTGGTGACTGAGAGCAAAGTGATACAGTTGGTTTCCATTAAACCAATCCATTGCTTATGCATCTCATTTCAGAAATAGTTGTTTACTGAGTGATTCATATTGTTAAACTTGCTTAGTTCTTTTTGCACCAAACACCAAACAGTTTGGATTAACAACGTACTGAACTGATAATCGCTTTATTTAGAAATAGGGAAAAAACGTCATGGTCAGTCACAAAGAGTCTTCAAATGAGCTGGACAAAATGTATTGAATCAGCAGAGTATTTACCAATTTACACTTCTATAAAACGAATGACTAAATCTGACGAAACCTTATTAGAACGTCAGATAACAACACAGGCTTACGGTAATTGTAAAGTTGCTAATTGAGCCATTTGTTTCCATTGTGGAAAAACAGGTCTCTTGCCCAGATCAAGATCACATAGGGTCATTAGGACTCAACATTAGTGCTAATCTGTAGAGGTTCAAGTAATAAAAGCTGTCCTGTCAGCTTTTCCATCTCTGTCAAGTCATGTGGGACTGAGTCAGGTGATCTCATCAGTGTACACATGTGATTCACTATCCATGCATGTACACAAACAACACACAGGCTACTTTATTTCCGCTTGGAACACCTTAAGGTGTTTTGATTGTACGCCAAGTGAATGTGCCTCTTCTCTGCCCTTCTACCAGATGGCCTGCTGACACACACACCCAGCAGGGTGTGTATTAACGAAAGTCAAGCCTGCCCTGTCAGGTGAGATTCAGATTCAAATGTCTTGTAAAAGGGAGCTAACAAAAACAAGTTCAGGTCACTAGGTTTCACTTGGATCTGCTAGGATGAAGGTTATATAAATTGCCATAATATGTGTAGTAGTTGAGAGGTTTGGAGATGAATCTTTGCTCAAAAAGAGTGTTTCTTATGTATTAGGTACTTCCCAACATGGTTTGAGATCTTCTGTAATTCCAGCTTTTTGAATTAGCCTTTTTCAACCAACAATTCAGTTGCATTATTTAATTAGACGAATATTGAACCTTTTGTCTTATAGTAATATAAAAAGGCACAACAAGGTTGCAACTGCTGTTTGTGTTGAATGCATATTGAAGTGTAATGATGCCAAACATTTAACTACATTTGAAAAACAGCTGCTCTGTCAGCAGCTCCTTCCTCCCCAATACACATACTCCCCCTGACGTGGCACATGGAGTTTCTCTGACCCAGGAACTGGAAGGCGTTATTTTTTAGGTCAAAATCCAATTCAAAAAAATACTGTCTTTTACAATTACAATTGTACAAAGAATGTAATTATTAGAGTAGTCTGTGTATCTGTTATTTAAAAAACATTCAGCCTATCCATATTGTCCATTTTATGACTCACTGTTTAATCTTTAAAGAGACTATGCTACTTTCATTAACATTACATTACATTTAGCTGACGCTTTTATCCAAAGCGACTTACAATAAGTGCGTTCGACCAACAAAATACAAATTTGAAGAAAACAGAATCATATAAGTACATCAGGCTTCAAAGAGCAAAAACATTTCAAGTGCTACTCAACTGGCTTTAGATAAGCCAGCCTTTTATTAGTATATAAGTGCTTTGTTAATAGTTCTATCGCTCAAAGTGGAGTCGAAAGAGATGAGTTTTCAGTCTGCGCCGGAAGGTGTGTAAGCTATCTGCTGTCCTGATGTCAATGGGGAGCTCATTCCACCATTTTGGAGCCAGGATAGCAAACCCACGTGTTTTTGCTGATGGGAACTTGGGTCCCCTTCGCAGCGAGGGCGCAGCGAGCCGTTTGGTTGATGCAGAGCAGAGTGCACGTGCTGGGGTGTACTGTTTAACCATGTCCTGTACTTTCATTAACAACAATCAATGTGGCTACAAGTGAGTATTGATCTGACAGTGTTTCCCACAGATCTGAAATATACTTGGGCGGGTGGTGGCAGCGGGCGCCAGATTCGTGCGCGGAGAAAAAAAAAAAGTTTTAACAACATGTTTATTTATTGACTTTTCATTCCTGTATAATCATTTTGCGCAAAGATGGCACTGTTTGTCAGAGCACTTCATCCTTCTGGGATTTCATGAAGAACAGCTCCAACGCCTGTGTGTATGGGAACGCCTCTGGTGCTGGTCCATTAACTGCCAGTATTTCCCACAGATCTGAAATATACTTGGGGCGGTGGTGGTAGTGCATTAGCATTAACCTTTCTGTTGGTCGCTTGTTAGCAGACCCTTCACGCGATGGCAGAGCGAACAGGTACAGGCAGGGCCCATAGTGATAGCCCTATAGTTTAAATCTACTACCCACACATGAACATATGGAAATGGGTTACTATTTAAAAAAAATAATGTATTTATAAATGTATTTAGGAACCTATCCATGTGATTTTTAGTGGGGGTCGACCTCAAATCCTCAAGGGGGGTCCAGGGGCATGCCCCCCCGGTAAGATTTTATTTTTTATTTTGGAGTTAAATGCATCAATCTAGTGCATTTTGAGGGGGAAATAAAGAGACTAGATCTATGGAAACACCATAGTTAAACAGAACTGTATACATTTCAATAATCATAAAATCATGGCCATAACCAATAACATACCATTTCCAATATGAAAAAAACACTGTAACTATAAATTTATTTTTGGTTCATTTATAGTTGTGAGTGTGTCTGTGCTCCTGAATCAGCCTCTCCTGTCTCCCTCCTCTTTGAGGCAGCAGCAAAGACTAGTTTTCTCTCAACAAGTTTTAAAAGTGTATCTTACCTTTTTTCACCTAGTTAACTTTCTATTTATTTATTCATGCATATTTTACTAATCACATTACATTTCATTTAGCTGACGCTTTTATCCAAAGCGACTTATAATGACCGATTACAGGGACATTCTCCCTGGAGACCAATCACTACCCTCTCACATGGAAATATGTGTTTACATAAATGGTGACCACAACGTTTGAGACCCACTGAGAACTTAGACTAAGTTAACTATCTAAACACTCAGAGAGTCCTTTACCTCACCTGAGCTGAGGTTATCCCGAGCTTGAATGACATACAGAGACCAATCAAGGGCTTTGATTTATGATCTGTATGACAGTGGCCATGTCGGCAGGCCACATCATGTGGACAGCCAGTCACCCTGTGTGAGGCAGGCCACTTAACAGGCCAGAAGGAGGCGAGATCAGAGCAAGGGAGCGAGGGATCATTGTCCACAAGTTAATCGATCGCAGATGGCGTCGTGGTCACGGACGAATAAAAAATAAATAAATAAAAAAAATAAAAAATAATAAAAACAAACCTAAATGGGTGGCGAAATATACTTGGGCGACCGTTAATATACCTGGGCGGCCCCCAGGTAATGACAGATGTACTGTAATTTCTTGAAAGAGATATACAGTAACTGGTACACAAAGTGAGAAGCTATATGCTGGCATGTGATGAAGTTTCAAATCATGAAATTGTGGTCATGAGTCACCGTAGTCTTTTATGGTATCCATCCTGATCATGTGAGTCTGTGTCACTGTGGGTTGACACCATGGTTGACACAGCAAATGATCAAACTGGCTCTCTGCAACACAACCAACGGGGAAAAGAACAGTGAAGTTGTGTGAAACAAACTGTATTATCAGGGAGGGAAACTTCTCTGTGATTTCCTGGTCTCTTGTACTGACCTCAAAGTGAGTAAAGGTGCTTAACAATATACAGTATATGTGTAAGATGGTTCAGCAGCTCTTCTGAACCGAATGTGAAGAGGAGAACAGGACATTTCAGCTCATGATGTGGTAATCATTGCATGGTCTCAGAGGCATTAAAAGCAAACAAATCATCACACATTGAACAGGGCACACACATTTATAGTTTATAGAAATACAAGTTAACCATTACATTCTGTTTTGTATATGAATTACTTTAATCACATTTGCTTTGTTGGTCAATATTGAATTAAAGGTGGGGAAACCAGCTCGAGTGCGCTAGAATTTAAAAATACACGGCCGGAAAAAATCTGCCACTTCCTTACAGAGCCCCTCCTCCAACACACACGAATGCGCACATGACCAATGAGGCAGGTAGGCCATCCAGCTAAAATAACTGGATGGCCTACCTGCCTGTCAGCTTTCCATCTGTGCACAAACTCGTGCCATTCATTGCTATCGGGATGTTAAGAGCATTCCATGGAATATAACAAAAAGTGTATCTTACCTAC
Source organism: Pseudochaenichthys georgianus (assembly GCF_902827115.2). Taxonomy (NCBI): domain Eukaryota; kingdom Metazoa; phylum Chordata; class Actinopteri; order Perciformes; family Channichthyidae; genus Pseudochaenichthys; species Pseudochaenichthys georgianus. The sequence goes on from NC_047515.1 coordinate 30,001,913, forward strand.
CCCACCTTTAAAGTAATACTTGCTAGTTTGGTTTCAGTACTATTTGCTCTTACAGTATATTGCACTGGCAATTTGTATGGGTTCATATAAAACTGCTCCACATTACAAATGTATGTAAAATAAAACAACTAAAAACATTAAAATATAATATAGTAAAATACAGTATAGTTTTGTTTAGTGAAATCTAGTTTGAAATAATTTAGTGTAATTAAGTAAAGTATAGTGTAGTACAGAGTAAAATTGGATAATATATAGTACCAGTATACTAATTTGGTTCAATAAGTTGTTAGTGCAATGCTTGTCAGTACGGTAGTGAACAGTGGTAGTTTGGTTAGGTGAAGTAGAGTATGGTATAGTAACGTACTTATTTAGCAGGTAGTACTCACAGCACATTAATTTATTTTTAATTTAATGCAGACTGTTAAAAATCTTTAATCTGATCACCACGCATGCTCCTCAACAGCCTTTCCAATAGAACATACACCAAAATCCCTTTTAGCATTTTGTAAGAATTTAAGATAAGGTAAACACATTTTACAAAGTGTCTCAGGCCATTTAAGCTCACAGGATAGACGTCACATAGTGTAACATTGTCTCTCCCTGAAGAACATAGGGTTATATTGGGTAACCAGGCCAGCACAGTCACCCAGTCCCACTCGCCCACATATTGCTGTGAATCATGCAGTTCTAGGGTTTGTGTGCTTATGACATCATGAGAAACAGTTTATTCCCATCATTGCCGTTTTGGGAGCAACCTTATGTTCACAATACTGTCTTTTATTCCACATCATAGGTTTTTGTAATACTATAGGACTAATAGAGGAGTGGCCATATTACGAAAACATTTCCATTTGACAATGTCATCTTTCCATTTTTTGATATTTACATTGACAAATACACTGGCCTGGAGGATGAACATGATATTTTTAGAAAATGGAAACAATTTAAGCTGCAATAAAGAAAATACTAAAACAGAGTGATCTGCTTGGTTACACAATTGGCAGCCTGATGGACCAAAACAACACTGTCACAAGGAATCTATTTATTTTTATGTAAATGTATCTTTGTTCTGGAGGCACGCATAAATAACGCACTCTGTGGAAACAGATGTCCCCCCTGGGCACAATTAAATCTATCTCTGTGTTGACTGTTGAAAGTCGTCAGAGCTGACCAGCTGAAAAATGAGAACAGAGAGGAAACAAACACTGACACAAACTCTCAAGGACAATCATTTAGGAAAGGGAAACAACTGTTGCCAAACATACAGTACCAGTCACTTATTTTTCAATTCTGTAATGTAACATTTCCACCTCATGTTACACGAGACCAGTGGTTCTCAACTGGTGGGTCGCGACCCACTTTTGGGTCGCGGACGCGTTTGGAGTGGGTCGCGGATGTGTGAGTGAAGAAAATTAAATTGGAGAAAAAAAAATTGGAATTTTTAATTTTGGGGGGAAAAAGTCAAACTTTTATTTTGAATGCCCAATTTTCTAACGCTGTGCATGCAGTCGGCGTTGGACTGGAAGTACCGGATACCATAAACGGTTTTGAATACTTCTGTCACATAGTGATCATCTTCTAAATAAAATATCTTTGCTGATGTTTTTCCGAGTCTTCTGGCCAATCAGAATCAAGATTGTTGCCCGAAGTCCCCACGGAGAATAACTTTGCGGTAGAACTCTTCTTTATACATCCATGGGTACAACTTCAGATAAAAATGAACACATAATGAAATATGACCCCCGGTTTGATGATTGACAGGTCACAGAACAATGGGGGCTATTTACCCTAACCCACAATTTAAAGTAAATCACACAGACTATCTCCTCTTTACTGTCAGAACAAAGTGAAAAACAAAGTGAAAAACAAACAATGGCATAACATATTATTAATATGTCGGGTAGTAATAGATTTATTTATTTTCTTCTCAGAGAGTACCAGAATGCATAGTTTATGTTAGTATTTCTAAAAATCTCCTGGGGGAGAATCCCCCCAGACCCCTTACTGGGGTTGGGTTTTCAGCATGTGCCTTTTTATATAGTTCAGCTTTGATTATATCATCTCATTAAACCTTTTTTAAAAGCATACTTTAGTTCTGTGAAGGGATATAAGGGATATGCACTGTACTTCACTTGTATTGATATTGTGTGCTGAAAAGCGTATATATTACAGCACGATTTTTTGTTGAATAGATTTGAATGCTTTAAAATGTTGTGTCGCGATGTATTGACCAAGTAAAAAGTGGGTCCCGAGGCTTGACCAGTTGAGAACCACTGCACCAGACTGTAATTTAAAAGGCTACACTACAGTTCAGAAGGAACTGTTTCGCTTTTTTCTGTACAAAATGTTTTTTACAGCTGAAGAAACTTATAAATAAAGATTGAGATTATATATTAAAAACTTGTGACAAAATATGACATTTTGCCATGTTTTGAATGTCAATAAATTGTCAGCACAGTTCTACCAAAGATACATTTCAGATGATTTCTACTTTTACTTGATACCATGATAATCTGTAATTTCACATATATAGTAGTTTTTAACGCAGTTCTTACTTGTAATAGAGTAATATTACATTATTGTATTGGTATTTAGTTAAAGGATCTGGGTTTTACCTCCACCACTGTGTAATAAAAACAGTAATCACTGGATATTGTTGGAATGACAAAACGATTGTGTGTACAGTAACACATGGCTGTTTCTCAGCACTGCATGCTGCATTTGAATGCTATGTGTCTCCACAAAATCAGATAAGTTAGTTCAAGATCAACCTTTCGCTGACAGTTCTGAGAAATAGTGCATTCCTTTGAGCTTGTCAAGCACCAGCATGAAGGGTCCCAGCGGCTGTCCTCACGCTGGGCTCTGCTCTAACCCGCATAGCACACATTCCTCACTGACTCACCAAACTAGTGTGTGTGTTTTCATCTCTATACCTCTTTTAGTCTAGACTTTACTCCCTCACACAGCATGGGCCTATGTGTGTTGTCTGTCATTTTACCAAGGTAGTGACTCAGAATCCATTATATAACATGGTCCCAGTCACTACTTTAACTGCCAGTCAAAACACACATTTCATACTGCTGCCAACCGTTAACAGGAAGTGACACTTTTCAAGAGCTAAGGTTCATACCAAATCACATGTTTTGTTCCAGGTTCTGTACATCTTTAGCAAAAAACAACTGTTTCACTGTATAGCACACAAGCAAGCATGATGTTAAAAAAATTGTTTTCTTACTACACACACAGAGACACACACACTCCCACAGACACACACCAGGACCAGCATCATTTCCTGCCACAAACTGAAAACAGGTTTCACCTGCTAACGTCATACTGTAAGACCTCGCCTTTCTGAAACTTATGCAATATCAAGCCTCACCCTAGATCTTGTCTCCAGGCTTCACATAAACACACACTCACAACAACTGTTATGCAAACACTTTTCTTGTAAATCAATGTTATGGGGCAGGCTTTTTTTATGCCAGGCAATTCTTTTTATCTTTCTTGGAAGTGTATATTCTTCCACATCAGTGACCCGGCATACTGTGGCTATTTTCTTACCACTATAAAAAATAGGAATTCCAGGTTCTTCTGTATTATAAATGTGTGTTTTTGTTTGGAGAAGCATTTTTTTGTGTGTGTTAACAACAGTGTGTATGTGTGTATCAGAGCAATTTGACCCGGTTAGCATCACAAAAAAGGTGTTGGCAATTGTATTGCATTGATGATAGATTGAAGACAACCCAGAGAAGACTTATGTCCCAGGATTGTAATTAAACATGTCTTGCTTGTTTAGGATGTTGGCCACATTTGACTTCCCTTCTTTCAACAAATGCAGTTTCCTTACACAGCTTTAAAAGCGTCATAACATAATCCACAAGACCAGACAGAAAGATCTGGACTTGTCATGAAAAGCTAAGAAATAATGATCCTCCTAGAGGACTCCCATTTAGCTTTTTGCGTATTACTCTTTTAAAAGGGAACCGTTGCTATTTCCTGTTATTCTTCCTGCATGTGTTTGCAATATAATGACATTACAATATACAAAATCTAAGAAGATATAACTTTCGTATCGTGATATTGAGATAATATCAATACATTTCCCAGCTTTACTTGACACTTTATGACTCATATTAAATTGGCCCCTATCTACTAAAATAATGACACCAGCATGGACCATTTATTAGGCTATTGCAATTGAATGTGTGTTGTAATTCCTGTTCAGCTAGTCTGCAACAATTGCTAGGGTTAGTGGGCCACATTTAAGCTCTGTAAAGCCACACAAATACCACAAGGCATCACTTTATTTATCTGTGGGCTGTATTTACACATCATTTGCCATATCAAAGGCACCACTGCTGATGTATTATCTAGCATGCCGGAGCTGCAATTTAAATGTTTGATGTAATATAAATTTCACTTCAACAGCAATTTCTGAAGGGAACGGTCCTTTTTTCTCCTTGAACGCTAACAAAGTATGTTTTTCTCCATTTCGATTTGCAAAGCGGATCTGGAATGTGACATATGAACATGATCTTGTGTTTTTACCATCTATGTGGAAAACACACACCCATACACACACACACTACCTTCCCATTACATCTTTACACCTTCATACTGTTTCACACACTTTACAAGAGAGCCTTTCAAATGTGAGGAGTGAGTAACAGTAGACAGTGTGTGTGTGTGTGTGCGTGTGTGTGTGTGTGTGTGTGTGTGTGTGTGTGTGTGTGTGTGTGTGTGTGTGTGTGTGTGTGTGTGTGTGTGTGTGTGTGTGTGTGTGTGTGTGTGTGTGTGTGTGTGTACTTGTGTGTATGTCAATCGTGGTGTAGTGAGAAATACAAAGAGTATGTGAGAGGGAGTAACAGAGCTGAGAGGTTTGACAGAAGACTTTCAGCCTCTCTCTGTATATCTTCTTATGTTGCCCCATTTAAGTGAATTATTTGTTTTGACGTCCTAATCGTTTTTTGTCATTATAACCATTTGTAAAAAACATACATATGCAATATACAATTTCTGTTATTTTTATATTTGGGTTTAATATTGTTTTTTTATCTCTTCCAACATGCTGTAAAAATTCAAAAAAACATTTAACATTATACAGTATATCAAAGAGAAAGGGCTAATTTCTTCAGATCAACTTAGTGCCAATATTTCTCTGAAGTAGCGTTCCTGCTCAACATTTAGCCATTTATTACTTTCTTGCCATACTGCCACATATTTTCTTAATCATTTCATTGGTTTTCCCAACATAAGCCCTTTTCACTATCACCACCGGTGTCCTCAAACAGCTCAGCATCTGAGGTCAGTCAACTGCACCACCTAAACTCACCAGGACTTTCTCTAGTCATAAATGTGACATAGGAGTCAATGTCATGGTCGACACCAGATGACGCTCTCTAAAAACAGTTCATTGAGTTATCAAATCCCATCTTGCTCAAGGTAAAACATAAAATGTCAGAGCTAAGGAACTTAAAAATATATCAGCTCAGTTTAAAAATGAATCCACAGTTGCACTACTGAACAACTTAAAAGGCTCTTAAGAATTAAAGGTTTAGTTTTAAGGCAAAATGGAGCTCAGTCAACAGAATTTGAAAAGAAAAGAGAATTACAGAGAAAAATCCAAATGGCCAAACAACCACTAGTCTGTGTCGACCAGCTGTAGAGCATGTGTGAGCTCGGAAAAAGAAACACTTAGGGGCCCAAATGGACAAAAATGCAAACTCTCTGTCAGTTTGTGCGTATGAATACATCTGTGAAACTCCCTCATTCTGATCTCTCCCTCTTTGTGTGTGTGTGCAGTGTAGCCAAGAACATACTTTGCCTTTTAAAGAAACATTAAGAGATAGAAAAAAGGTAGGGCCAATACGAGTGGATAAGGGTTAGAGACACAGTGTTATCAGTCTGGCACAACATCAAACAGGCCGACTGCGTGATGACGTGGAGGGGGATGATCCTATTCAAGTAGTAAGTAGTAAGTCTTCATACCACTGTTGATGGAAGAATCTAACAAAAATCCTGACGTCACATTGAAATACTTTGCTACATTTTACAACCTAACTCAAGTTATTTACAACATTTGCCATATCATCACCAAAACATATATTAGTAGATGTAGATCTATACTACAGGAACCCATATCCATGATGCAGAAAATCTACTGTTTTATTTCATATCCAAGGATGTTCTTGCTCTCACTGAACTACTGTTGTCTTATCTTACTTGTGGCTCCTGGATGGTTTCCAAAAGCCTTATCTGGGCTCTGAGAGGTACTGTGGGCCAGACTCTTCCACCTGCAAGCCATCTGTATGACTCGATCTTTGCTATCTTAAATCTTGAAAATAGCAAAGATCGAGTCATACACCTCTCTAAAACCAGAGGAACAGTGCAAACCTTAAACAAGAGCAATATGTTCTCCTTTGGCCCTGCAGCAGCAAGCATTCTCTTCTGACAGTCTTAAAGGATTATAAACAAAGGTGAAATACCCTGAAACCAGAAAAGCAAACTACCAGGTTTCTGATTATCAATCAGTTAAATTCAATGAAGCCTTATTGGCATTACATTTTGATGTCAAAACATGTTGCCAAAGCATACACATGAACAAAGATGAGTTCATTACATTAAATCAATTCATAAAAGCTAAGCTTAAAGGATATTCACTACTTTAAAAAACAAATTACTAAAATGAAGTTAGAAATACTTGGACTGAACATCATTCAGTGTATTTAAGCATGTTCAAATAAGGAAGAAACAAAGCATAAATACATTTCCTTATGACAGTCATAATCTCCTGGCAGCACCTCAAGAGACATTTTTACGAGACTTTGAGTAAACTTTCCTCAAGGATAAAAAAGACAGGACATTCTGGGGGATTTCTTATTTAAATTGCTTTGTTTTTACATGTGTTTCTTCCATTAAATGTATCTCTAATTATTACCAGTAAACTCAGATATGCTCGTTTATTAAATGAGGGAAAACTTTTGAAAAATAATGTTTATAATTGTTTATTATAGCATCAAACTCTGACAACTGTTACTGCATCTTTAAAATAGTATTATGCAAAGGACACTCAATATTACACCATCCCTCCCGTGTGCGTATTATCCAGAAAACTACTGTTTTACTGGAAGCTGTTAGATAACATTTCAATATGTTCATCTCTGCTCTCTTCTCAACTCCTCACATTAAACACAGCTCTTATCCCTGGGGGCTTTCTAAGATGCATATAGTTTGATTTCAGGCATTAATGAGGCAACTTCATAATAAATCAATTCTGAAACTAAACAAGCTCCCACTATAATGTGACAATCATGGCACAGTTCATGTATAATGTTGGTTTAAGGCGAGGTTATCATCTCATTTAAAGGCAGTTTATAAACTGTAAGCTGTTTTTCCCGAGCCCAAGCTCATTGTAGTTGAGAACATTTTGTTTCATTTGTTTCATTTTCCTACTGTGGCTTCCAATCTATCCCTCCCCCCCTCATTCTTCTGCAACCTGGCCCCATTTCCTTGTGAGAAGGAAGAGCGCTGGGGCTCTGGAAAAATGGGAAGGGAAATGGAGGAGGGGGAAACGACCGGAGTTTTGAGAAATAGTAGAACTTCAGAGAATTTGTGTAGCGTCTCAGTGGGAGGTGACACACATGCTCGGGGGGAAACAAAGTAAATAGTCGATAAAAAGGAAACAAAAAGTTAGAAACAGACTATCTAGTATACTATTTCATATGATATCCCAACAGTATTGCTTAAGACTGAAGAGTTTGTGATAAGAGAGATGAAAGGTTGGAGTTTTGAAAACTCTCCCAATAGACTGCAAGTCAATGATTTCCTGTAACTGGAGAATGTGTTTCCTGGCACAACACAGATAAACACAGTGTACAACTAGTATTGGATAAAAGCGTCTAAGAAGTTAAATGTAATATTATCCTCTTTTGTTTCTGGTCTGAAAACCAGCCAACGTGTACATTTCCATTAAGCCGTAATAAATAGTACTTCTTCCTTGTACTTTGTAGATTTTATGAAATCGTATTTGCCTAGTCAAATGGCCTTAGACAAAAATAAATGTCTGACTTTGTATTCAACTGTAATCTATTTTGTGTACACCATATTTTCTTTACCCCCGGTGGACTAGATTCGTTTACACTGAAATCTGACCGTATCCTTACAGCTTTGGCCAAACAACAGCATGATTAAATAGTCCCAAAAATAACACGCTGAGTTCTTGTAGCTGGACGTGTTGCCCAGTGGACAGGAGGACACCTGGATGGCAGCCACAGAGCCCGTCTGCTCCGTCTGTGGTACAGAATCAAGGGTCAGCACAGCGGGAAACACCTCCACACTGAGTGAGTCATAATGTAGCAACGCATGTAGATATCTCCTGACAACACACTGTGGTGACCTTGAACTAAGAGAGAACCTGCTGAACACACACAAACAAGCACACACACTCAGAGGGGAGGGTCACCAACGTGCTGATAAAGCTTTAATGGTGCCAACATGCTGATGTTTTTGAAGGATAGCTCAGTATTTGAAACAGTATGAAAGCCAGACTGATGGAATGTTAATTTAGTTTTTTGAATGAATGCACTATTTATAAAGCTGCATTAACTCCGTTTAAGTTGTAAGATTGAAGAGCAACACCTATCAAAAGTTAGGAAAACACTTCCAAGCTTGTATTTAAAACAATATCAACCTCAAAGCGTACAGAATGAAGTACTACATTACATTTAGAAGACCCATAAATGTACTCACCTTAGCTGTATGTAGGCTGTCTCACTCAACAATCCCTAAAATAACTGTTTAACCACAATGACATGTAAATAACCTTGCTAAAGCTAGCTAAATTAGAACACAAATACTAGAACATAAAATAGTACATGTTGTGCAAATACATCTTAAATTATTGAACTGTATAGTGTTGCAGTTGTTGCAAAACTCCCTCTTGCAACATGACCAAGATAATGTCCTCTTGCACAAGAAGTTGAATCTCATTAGCCGTTTCTCTCTTTTTGTTTCTAACTCTCTTTTGTGGTTTGCTCTCACTCTGACTTTACAGGTAAAGTAAGGAACTAAAGGAAGCATTGCCAAATATCTGCTGCATTCACGTGACTTGCCACTTAAAACAGAGTTAGGACAGAGTTTTCACTTTCTGCAGCATTTTTAGGAGCGTCCACAATGTTAAATAATGTGGATGTATTTGTCTTGGGATCTTACAAATTCCACTGTTGAATTAGATCTGTTTTGTGCCACAATCTTTTCCTGTGAGTGGGAAGGGTTGTGGCATAAAGCTGATGTGAGATTTTTTTTTTAAGTGCCTGTTTGTTCCTGACGGGGGAAAAACTTCACACTGAGAAATTTGTTTGGGATGTAGATGAGAAATGTATAACTCTGTGGAGAAAACCCCCTTTTGGAATAGACACACACTTGTGCACATACACACAAACACACTGCCCAGATTTCCCTCGGTTACTACTCCACCACTTCAGCCTCACCTCAAGCAAAAAAACAACTCGCTGAAAAGCACAAGCGTTAATTCTAACAGCATCCTAAATTGCTTTTGCAGCTGCCATGGTAAGAATTCAGCACTTCATTTGAGTTATTGCCATATCTTTTTGAACATCTGTCTTTTGACAGAGTTTGGCCCACAGCAGAAATTCCTCCAAAACCACTGATAGGGGAAGCAGGACAGTAATTTCCTCATTACTGACAGGCTATGTGAGCATTAAATACAACATTTAATATTCTGAAATCAATAGGGTTGTTACACTCACATTACATTTGAACACTCTGTGAAAGTTATGCCTGCCAAGGCCTTGCAACACTATACTCTCTCTCACAAATGCAAATCATTAGAAAAAGTACAACATTTCAACTCCAAACTTTGTGTCAGAGGCATAAGGCCTACCGCGGTTCACATGTGATTAATTTTTTTGAGTGATTGCTTTTGAGTTATTAGCTTCATCATGCCTGGTCCCGCCTCGAGATGAAGCCCTGCAGAAACAAGACCAACCAGTCCAGAGTCATGCTGCTGGGTGACACGCACTATGCCTTTGTGTTGTGTGCATCTTTAACCCCTTCAGCTCACAGTCAGACAAACTCCTCAGAACAGCCGTCCCTTAGTGTGGAAAAGTTTCAAACCAAACATGAAGGTGACCTCATTGGTCAAGTTTATGCATCTGTATGTATTGTTTGTTTAAATAATTCTGCAATCTGTTATTCATTTAGAACTTATTGTTGATAACAAACCTGTTATTTCTTAGTGAATTCAATCAGGTGAAGTTAAGAAATCATCTTAAGCGCCATTGATTTACCCTATTAATCACGCAGGTTTTATAAACCCACATTCCTCACATAACATGTGAATTTCAAAACAATAACACAGTTATTCAACATATATGTATAACATAAACTGATAGAGATAAATGTGCAAATGAGGAGGGAAGAGACCAGGAAATAGAGTTGGTAACATGTTTAATTTGAGGAAATGAGGGTCACTACAATTCTTTAGAAAGGAAAACCCCAGAAGATGACTGTCCAATGAGTGTTGCATGTCTTCTTGGTTGCCTCTTAACGCTGACACATACACAAAAAATTCAGAGAAGTCATCATTTATTTTGACCAACTGGATTACTGGTAATGTCTCTCATAATTTACCGTGCGTATGGACTGATGTGTACATAGAGACCAGGTATTATTACAACATGTGGGGATTTCTGAACATCAGCATACCGCTACAGAGAACAATGCGTTACTTCATTTTATCAAAAACGAAATGCATATATTTGTCCTGGTTTGTCTATAATCGTTTGTAATGTGGTTGTAACACCTCCCCTGTAAAACACACAGTTTACACTGAAGCCTAAACCGAAATCCTGCCCTCCCAGAGTTATTTGTTCCTTGGATTAAGAACTATTTCTGTCTAGTCAAATGACCCTCAGAGTTGCGCATGTCTTTGCACGTTCGCAATGCATTGTGCTGTAGTGTGAGTCCGGTGAAAGACTTCCAAAGTCCAGAGGCCCTATCAAATTATCCAACAGAGAAACACGCTTATCTGTTCCATGACATATAAGATACAAATGGAGACACTTTGTACCGGCCTTCCTAATATGCTGTATACTATTTGGAAAGGCAGGTACTTTCCCCGGCTGTAATGTCAACATGGGCACCTGACCACTGACTCACTTTCTCTCCTGACTCCTCGTGCTCCCATCTCTCCTCTTACTCCAACTTGTTCTCTCATCCTGATGAATCGACTGTAGGTTCACAGGCCTGAGCAGCGTGTTCACATTACATATCTGTGGCGGCAAACCTGCTACACGGCTGTTGCTAAGTAACTGTTGAACCCGTGCCTGCTAGTGTGTGCAATGTTTGGCATGTCACCATAGCGATGTTACGGAGGGCTGGGTTAAATATTTGCAAATAATCACTTATTAGAGGCACGGGCTGGTGAAACTGTGTCTGTAGAGGGGCGTTATGAGGAACTAGCCCCAGGCTGAAGGGATAAAGAAAATGAAACAAAAATAAAAGTGATAGAATCTAAAGAGGAACTATTTATTCAAATCTAAATTGGTAAAACTAATGTTTAATGTCTTTGTCAGCAGTATCAATTTTGTTTCAGTATATTGGAAACATCAGCAGCCCTCAGCAGTCATTGTTGCATCTTAACCTCACCTGGCAGTCACCATGTGCCACATGATGATGACTTGGCAGTTTTTTTAACCATCCAATGAGTCAGATCCAAAAAGTCCCTAAATCCTTTCAGGGATGAATAGCATGAGTTGTCTTTAGAAAGGAATCCTTAAGGGATAAAAATATACTCTTTATTAAATGAAACCCCGCTTCAGTGTTGCAAGTATAAATGTTTTATAGTCATGATGGCAGATGCAGTTCAGAAGGAATTATTAAGTTGATTTTTTGCACCACAACACAGTTGAACACTGCCATAATAATCGATGATATTATGAATTTAAACATTTTCTGACGTTGCTTTCAACCAAATACCTAGTATTCTGATTGAGTAACATGTAAACGCAGATGCTACATGCTTGATAAGGGTAAACACAGGCCTAGTTAATGATCCATCTGTAGAGCTTAGTGACATTACACAATCACAGTACACGCCATGACGGCACACTATAGGGATGTGGGGTTTATTTTGTATGAAGCTTGTTCTTCATGACACAATACCAATTTCCTTTATGTGCATGCCAGTTTGTAGCAAAGAGAGGGAACGTATGTTACAAAATCAAATTATGCATAGTGGCCGGATGCTTTTTAGGCTCTGAAAAAAGGGGCTTTTCCAGAGGACAAATGGTTTTCCTGTACTATGTCACCCCTTAACAATTACATGGTAAACACATTTACATAGTGTAATATATGTTTTCATAATAAGAAATATATTTTTAAGATTGATAACAACTGATCCCCTTAACCATCTTCCAGGTTCTCCAAGATCTTACTTTATATTTGTTTATGGAGTAGTGAGATCTTTGCATCCTATTGCATCGATTTCTTTACTACACATATTCGCATAGTTTACACATACTTACTCACTGTTTTTATTAGATCTCTGATGCAGTGTTGTGCGATCAGGTCCAAACATGTTAGAAAACTACATCTCTGGCATGTCACTTAAGAAAAACCCCAGTGGAAAACCTGACATTTAGCACTCGCTCACTTAGTCAACAAAGGGGGAAAAAAGGGAAAAAAAGATACACAACAACCTGGAATCCACCGTCAGCAGGAATGCTTCTTTAAGCTTGTGTTTGTGTGAGCATGTGTGTGTGTGCCCCTCCCTGTTAGAGTGACTTTCCGTGCAACTGAGGCAAGAGACAGAATAGAAACAAGTATAGTGAGGTAACCACAACACACACACACACACACACACACACACACACACACACACACACACACACACACACACACACACACACACACACACACACACACACACACACACACACACACACACACACACACACACACACACACACACACACACACACACACACACACACACACACACACACACACACACACACACACACACAGAAACGCATATTCCCGACATGCATGTCACTGCAGCCATTTTCTTACCTTTACCGCCCATACCAATTTATCTGTCTTCCGGATGAGAACGTTTCTAAAAAGGTACAAGAAAATGAAAAGGAGAGGGAGAACTTTTCCACACCCTTTATACAGCCCTAAACTATACTTTCCAAAGTATGTAATGCTGTCAGATTTATAGTTGAGCAAGTTATTTTTAACTCGCTGCATTTATTAATAGCTGAACACGAGAGGCCTGTTTGGCTTCTGTCGGCATGTCTGTCCATCTGTCTGCGTAACAGGGCTGTGAGTTGGAATAAACGGGGGGGCAATGCTCACTGGAAGATTCTGACATGAAAATCTTAATAATCGAGTATCCATACGAAAGCATATAAATAATGAATGCTACATTTGTTCATTAAAATAAAACCCAACAACAAACAAATGGTATTTAAATGTATGAAAACTAAAGTCTCTGATGTAACTATGTATACACTGAACAAGAAGTGAGAACAGTAGGGGGAGAACAGAGATGTATTCTGGCGGGAAATTGTATTGAAATTAGGGTTGTCTCATACTTATTTATTTAAGTGATAAGATAGTATATCAACAATATTTGAATTGGGTGTTTTACTTCATTTTCATATTGCTTCCCGTGTGTATTTTCTTTTTGAGAGACTTTTTTCTTCTAGTAGAGCTGTGTGATCTTTTCAAACAGACTCATTGTTTAACAAAAGCATGACTCCTAAAATGAGTATAGTGTAGACTGGATACAATAAAAAAATATTCTGCTGATTTTCTACAGGCATTTGATCATTGCAATGTGTGTTTTTTGCAAATTATCAAATGTTTGAATCAGACAATCTAAGATGACCTGCTAGACCTAAATCTCCTACCTCTCCTGACTCAAGTATTTCAATACTTTTCAAAATAATGTGAGTAAAAAAATTGGCAGCCAAAACTTTGTTGTCATGGCTCTAACAACATACCTTGTAAGCAAAATGATTGATTGCTTAGAAATAGATGTTAAATATGGTCTTGTATCATGGGCCTGGATTACATTTAGTGCACGCTAAGCAAAAATCAACAACTACATTTCCACAAGATAAAGACCATTTGGTATACCTTCAAATCATGTAATACTAGTTATGTGTCTTCTAAATTTCATAATCTGTTTGGTGTTTTTTCTGGTGGCACCCTTTTTTGCTTAGCCATCAATTTTACACTGATTTTCAATAATTGCACAACAATTATTAGAACGTATGAACCCGTCATTGCCAGGACTGAATATGACTCATGTGAGTGGGTGAATCAAGAAGCAGTTAAGAAAAAGATGTAGTCTACCGATTAGCAGAAACGACTTGTAGAAAGAAAACGGAAGGTGATAACATTGCTTACATCAGATCATTTACGTGTGTATAAGTCATTTATTGGAGTTTCACCAGGTCAGGCCAGGACTCTTTCTTGCTTATCTCTCTGCTTTGCCCGCCACCATTTCCCACATATCCCACAGCTAAGTCTAAGTAATCTCTTCTGTATTCATCTGATTTCATGAATGAAACACAAAGCAAAGCTTCTTTGGCCAAGAGTCAATAGCTCTAATCAGATTATAAAGCTATTTCAAGCTTTATAATTGATTTAATGTGCTATAAACATATGTATAGGATACAATATCAGTTTAGATATGCAAGTCAGGTGGCTCTGTATGAATACAGCCTTTGTGATGTGTTTATCAAGGAAATGACCCTGAATGAGTGCATTAAATAGTACCTTACAAAATAGCACGCTTTTTACTGTAATATGGTTTGAGCTGCTCGCTTCTCTGAAGTCCTAGGAGAAGGAAAACAAAAAGACTGCCGCAACACTCACCATAGAAACTAGAAGAAGGGGGGAAAAAACACTGACAATAAACTTCTGGTAATAACATTTTCAGTTTTGTTTATGAAGTGACAAGTTGAAGAATGATTTCTGCTGTTAGTCATAAATATTCTTCCTTATGAAGCTTTCATAAAATCAACTTTCAAAATGTGCGTGGTATGGTTAAAATGTACAGAGTATAGAATTTATGGTGGAAGAAATGCTAGAGGAACATGGTATTTCTGATGTAAGAACAGCAGATAAGTATTGGGGTTGATTCTGTATAGATTGCTTAGGCCTGGTGTTTATTTTTACTCAGGTCTATCTTGTTTTCAGCCCGAAGGTTTCTGTCTTCTGCTAATCAATACTCCTGTTGGTTGAGTTCTGATAACTGTTGGACTTGTTCACTGCTTTGGTGGAATATTGGATCCCCCAATCACAACCGAAACCAAAGTAAATAAGAGGAAATATAGGTGCATGATTTCCGTCAAACAATGATTCTGTCAAACAATGATTCCGTCAGTTCAGTGATTCTCAGCTCTCTAGGAAATGAGAATGCTTAGAAAATGTACAGTACGTGATCGGGATGACAAGATGATCTATTACACTTCCTGAAAACCCACCATTAGTCATAGGAATGTATATACTGTAAATATATGCCTGTGTATGAGTGTTCAAGTGTTTGCTACAGAAAAGCCAGCTTAACTTAAAGGTGAGATGACGGTGTAAAGGTTTAAACAACAGCCTTATCTGCCACTTCACAACTGGGTGCTTCAGATCCAGAACCATTTCACACAGCTGGAATAATGTATGACTCTGCAGGAAATCTCTAAATGAACATAGAGAATAAGAATAAACGTAGGAAAAACAAGTGTGTGCTATAGGCCTAGATGGAGAGCATGCATGAGAGCTATGTAAATAAGCCACTTTGCTTTCACGTGACTACGAAACTGAAGCATTTCACACAGCTATAGCTAAAAATACAGTTTTCTTTCTTTCTTTTTTTTGTGTTGTTGTTTGAGCACCCGCCCTCTGAGCTCACTGTGAAACTTGAGGCGGAGGTATGGTCATCCGGGAACATAGCAGTGGAAACTCCTCCTAGATCTGGGGGAGGGGTTTCTGAGGCACATAAAGCCTGAGCTGAAATCTAACTTGACTAACGTCTGGAAACAGGTACAAACAGTCAACCCTGGATCAAAGCTGAATCTTCTTCTTTTTGGCCAAAGGGATACAGCATGTCCGAAATGCTTGACATCTTCACGAAGGTGAGTCGAAGTTTAGGAATTTAGTTTGGGAAAAAAAAGCTTTATAAAGTGTGAGAGGGTCAGCTTTGTAACTCCTCTCCACAAGTGGTTGTTTATTCTTGGGCATTTGTATTCCTCCGTGAATCACTGATTTGACAGTGAATTCTTTTTTAACCGAGTTTAGTCACAGAGGATTTCTTCAGTTTGAAGATTTAATGAGACAAAATAGACAAGCTTGTTTGTTTCTTCAATTTCAAACTTCCACTCTCTGAATATTCAAGGGAAATAGAAACAGTCAAAACTGCAATAATATACATTTAATCTGTATTTCGTAATTGCATGAAACTTGGCAGATGAAAGTTTGTTTTTTTGGTGACTTTACATTTTTGTTTTGTTGTCTTCTATCTTAAATACATTGTTTTGGCTTTTGTGTCTTATTTCGTTCTTCAAGAAAAATGTTATATCCTTAATATTAACCTATTCTAGATCATGTTATCGTTTGTTGATAATGAAAAATACTCTAAATAGACGGTTTTGTAGGAAATAGGTTAACAATAAAAATTCATAATACGATATATTTATTTGAAATTAGTAATAAAGGCGTGTATAGTAACTTTGTCAATCTTCTGTAACAGAACCTTATGAACCTGGCCCTGGATGAAGCGTTGCTTCCGAAACAATCTCAAATCAAAGCCCCGGGGCAGAGTCGGCTGCACCGGTCAGCCTCCTTCTTCTCTCCCCCCTCCCCTCCTCCCTCCTCGAGCCACAGCTTGAGCACTGAGCATGTTAACAATAATGAAAACGGCAGCCCTTTCTGGTCCTCCAACATCTGGAGCCAGGGCCCTGAATCCAATCCGAAACAGCCCCCCTTCAGGCCTGACCGCTCCATGAGCCTGACGGAGTCCAGCAGCAGCCTGCTGTCCTCCTTCAGAAAGCTGTCTAACCTGGACGCTTTTCCCTCTACTACCACTGTGGCTCCGCCGCCTGGCTTTGCTCCCTCGTCTAACCTCCCACCCCAGATTCAACAATTGGTGGCCCCCAATCGTTACAAGACAGAGCTTTGCCGTGGCTTCCAGGAGACTGGCAGCTGCAAGTATGGCAGCAAGTGCCAGTTTGCCCATGGCGAGGCCGAGCTGCGTGGATTGTTCCGCCACCCCAAGTACAAGACAGAGCCCTGCAGAACCTTCTACAACTTCGGTTACTGCCCCTATGGCTCACGCTGCCACTTTCTCCATGAGGACAAAATCAGTGGAGGTCCGCTACCATCTTCCAAATACCAGAATCAGCAGCAACCAACTCCTGGTGGTCAGAATCCACGCCACCAGTTGCGCCAAAGTGTCAGCTTCGGTGGCTTCCTGGGCTCTTCACGCAGCTCACCTCCTCCCTCATTCCTCTCATCCTTCAATGATCCTAACCTAGGCTTCAGCCGTGCTCCGTCTGTTTCCCCACCTCCCGCTGACCTCCTCTCCCCAGTGTTTGGTGACTCCCTGCAGCGGGAGCCAACAGCATTCCAGTTTGGCAACCATCAGACCCGTGCCAGCACCGGAGACATCCACAACATTCCTCCCATCATGGAGCCAAAGGCCTCACGCTGTGTGTGTGGCCATGGAAATAACTTTAACGACAACAACAACAGAGTCTTCAACAGCATTGAGGATGGGCACAAGCAGGACATGCCCTTTTCTGGTCCCGGAGGCAACGCAGGATTCATGAAGCCTGCTGGCCTCCAGCGTTTTTCCTCCGAGGACTCCCTGGAGGACAGCTACAGCAGCAGCAGTGGAGGCTCCAGTGGAACCGAGTCTCCAACATTAGACGCAGCCAGTAAGAGGCTCACTGTGTTTGAGCGTCTATCCCTGTCCGACTAAAGGGATGGAAAAGGGAAGGAGCTGAAGGCGACTGTTAACAACGCTTATTTATCTGAACTTTCTGCAGAGCCAGATCTGATCAGGACAAGTCCATTTTTTAAACAATAATAACACTTAAAGTTCTTAATTACGTTAAAATGGAACTTGACTTGGGAAAACTACACATGATGAGATGATTTTAGTACCCAAATGTTATCAGAATATTTGTATACAAATATTATGTAGCTTATTCGACCTTTGTATGTGGTCTTCCATAAAAATGAACTCCTCTGCAGGTCTTGACAATGCCAGTAAATATTCTGGTTTGTACTTACCTTAAATCTGTAGTGATCAAAATGGCTTATCTTTAGTGAATCATTAATTCCTATGCCTTAAAGATTCTCCATGCCTCATAGGCTATTTACCCTTGGTGCCACAAACAGTATGTTTGATTCAGTAGCCTTAATCAGTGAGACCTGACATGTGTCATTGATGCCATTTTATCTGTGATATGCACTTTACAGCTAATCCTAAATGGGAGAAACTGTCAAGTCTCCCAGTAGCATTCAACCAAAGCTTCATACTTCATTCTGCTTGTGTGTGTGTGTGTGTGTGTGTGTGTGTGTGTGTGTGTGTGTGTGTGTGTGTGTGTGTGTGTGTGTGTGTGTGTGTGTGTGCGTGCATGCGTGTGCGTGCGTGCGTGCGTGCGTGTGTGTGTGTGTGTGTGTGTGTGTGTGTGTGTGTGTGTGTGTGTGTGTGTGTGTGTGTGTGTGTGTGTGTGTGTGTGACCATGTCATTTTCCTGAGACCTGGGGTGCAAGCATGTATACAGTAAGTTGCAGAATGCTAAAAGATCAAAGTGTGCTAGCCGCAAAATGTATGTCAGTGAGTTTGGATTTTAATATCTGTATCCTGACAAACTTTACGAGATTTATTATGTAAAACATTCTGCTATCTTTTCTAGTTTGTAAATTGCACCCCATCATTAATTGTCCCGTTTATTTGACAACCTGGTTCAGGGACTTTAACACCACAGTATTCCTTTCGGTTATTGGTTGCCTTGTGTTGTTTAACTTAAACTAATATATTTATTATGATATTTATTTGTGTCTAAGGAAAACAAATGTATTTTGTACTTATTTATGGAGAAATATTTCAACGTCTGTGAAATACCAATGTGAGAAAAAGCAGTAAAAAAAAGAAAATCTTATATTTTTAATTGCCTGAAAGGGACAAAACTATTTCTGAATAAAGAAATGAATGTATGCTTGTTTTGACTCCAATGTATTTTTCAAGAATTACATGCTTAAAATATAAACCGGTTACATACCTTAAGGATTATACAATAATATCATTTGCAGCTTCACATTAACAGTTTTGTACTTTTTTATGTTTTTTTTAAGGGTAGGATTAAGGCTAAAGTATGAGTTATCCTTTTCCTTAAATATGGGATGTCAATACTAACAACAATTGCATTGATGGTTGTACAGTCAACACTATTGGCCCTATCTTGTAAGCAGTAAATAGTGCAAGAAATATTTTAAATACATATTCAACTTATCAAGGAACTTATTTTACAACACTTTTTAATAAATGGCTGAAAATGTAATTATTTTAACTGAAACAATTTTTTATGAAAGGTAAATATGAACAAAATACATATGTCAGCTTTAAACTTCAAACTAGTATCCATAAGACCCCGTTTCACTTCTGATAGTTCAGAACATCACTGTCTTTTTAAATACATACAACACTTGATATTACATACGTTGTTTTCTGTTGCAGGTTATATAAGGAGAAACAGAAAGAAGCATGGATGTGGAACTATGAGCCTTTGTTTCTCCCTCTTCTGTGTTTTGTGGCATGCAGTGTCTTTGTTGTGTATACAATAGATTACAGCATTTGGATCAACTCAAGTCTAGGAGCACGTACACATTATCCCACTGCTTTCAAACCATACACAAATTGGTGTAAAAATACTTTTGGATCATACAATTCTTACAAATACATAAATAGGATATGAAAACATGTATGTTTCCATAAGGTCCTACAGTACACATCGAATGGCAGGTCCAAAACAATAAAGGGTCCAGATGAGGTAACAGCGTCGGTAGTTCACATTAAAAAAAATTATTGTTTCAGAAATCGAAAATAATATGGAATTGCAGACACTTGATATTTCCGAAACTTATTTTGGCAAGACAGACTGTGGTCAGGCTGGACAGTAACCAAAGGTATTACAAAATGTCATGGCAGAACCAGTTGATGCTGCACAAGTGTGGCTTAAATGTCTGTGACACTAAACTAAATCTAGTCCTTGGTCAAATCTACACATGGGTTACAGTTTCTTTGAGAAAGTGAGCCCTCCCTTAACATTGGTACTGATCCAAATCCCTTTTAGGCAGCATCATTGCAAGATTATCATGCAATTTTGTGATCTGGGAGAGAAAAAAAAACACACAAAATGTACGTGTAACCACCATGCTTGGAATTCACATGTGGTTGACGCCTGAAATAGCCTACCTGGCCACATAATTAGGATGACTCCACTTTGGTCATGGACAGACACGTCATCCATCTCATCCATCTGTTCTTGAGTAAAACAATAGGGAATAATGGGAAAATCTCCAAAATATAGATTTGTAAACGTATACTATAGGAATGATAGGGCCAAGAGGGCTTACAAAAAACATTTGCATTTTATGACCAACCAATGCAAAACATGTTTTATCTCTGTCACATCTGACATATTTTATGTATAAACCCATTCAACCAGTGAACAGTTAACCCATTTAGATGATGTTATGTACAACACAACATGTAGAAAAAGCAATGGGGTTACTCATAGTGTTCTCTTTTCACTGGAAAATTCCAGCTGCTGTCATCTCCAGCATTCAACCAATTGATTGATTGCTTCTGCTTCCTGGGCTGAATTGCCAATGTTCAGAGCTAAAAGGATAGGAACTTTTATGGACATGGGATTGTGTAAGGCACGTTTACAAGTTAAGCAGAAGTTCATGAAAACTCCCTGTTGCAATTTCCCCTTTACACTCCCAGTGTGATCTTGTGTTGAGCAACCCGCAACCACAGCCACCACCCCGCACACGCTGCCAAAGCATTGGATTCTGTATAACAAGGCTGCAATCTGGAAAAATAGCAATACATTTGCCACAGTAATGATGTCTGAGAAACAGACACAAACAAAAGACCTTTCAGAAATTTAGAAACTTGTTGCCTCAGTCTAAAATGTGTGAGAAATATTTTACGAGTTGACCTCAGAACCTTCAACATTGGCAAACAATGACTAATCTTTACAACGCATTATTACAATTCTGCTGTTTTTCGAAGTGGACTATCATGGTTGTGATTTTGAGCAGCTGATGTTACAAAATACATTGACGTTAACAGGTCTGGACAGTGCAGTTTGAAGTGCAGAGATGAATACAAATGATTTAGAATCTGTCCAATCTGAGGGCAGGTTTTATAAGGACTTCAGAGCCGTATAAATTGGCGTGGGGATTTGTATTGTATTTACAATGCTACACTGGGGTTGTTTCTTAATAACTCTTATTACTGTCTCTTATTCTTAAAATGACAAAGACATTCTATATGTCTGGTTTTTATACCTAAGCTGTATGGCCTGGTTAAAATTAACTCTCAAAATGTAGCCTGCTGGGTCTGGTTAATATGGCTTAGATTCAACACAGTCATTGGCTTTTATCCACACAAACTCTGGTGTGGTTCTTTGG